>NC_134995.1:452500-460000 GCF_050947335.1 Megachile rotundata
CAAACAGAGACAGGGACAGTGACAGACGGAGACAGAGATAGACAGAGACAGAGACAGAGTGTGCGGCAGAGACAGAGACAGAGACAGACAGAGATAGACAGTGACACACACAGACAGGGACAGGCGGAGACAGAGACAGCGACAGACAGAAAAGAGACAGAGACAGAGACAGAGACAGAGAAAGAGCTAGACACAGAGTCAGAGACGGGGACACAGACACAGACAGAGACAGAGACAGAGACAGAGACAGAGACAGAGACAGAGACAGAGACAGAGACAGAGACAGAGACAGAGACAGAGACAGAGACAGAGACAGAGACAGAGACAGAGACAGAGACAGAGACAGAGACAGAGACAGAGACAGACAGAGACAGACAGAGACAGACAGAGACAGACAGAGACAGAGACATGCAGAGACAGACAGAGATAGACAGAGACACACACAGACAGAGACAGGCAGAGGCAGAGACAGCGACAGACAGAGACAGAGACAGAGACAGAGAGAGAGACAGAGACAGACACATAGACAGAGAGAGGGACAGACAGAGACAGAGAAAGACAGAGACATAGACAGACAGAGGCAGAGACAGAGACAGAGACAGAGACAGAGTCAGTCAGAGACAGAGACAGAGACAGAGACAGAGACAGGCAGACGCAGACAGAGACAGAGACAGAGACGGAGTCAGTCAGAGACAGAGACAGAGGCAGAAGTGACAGTGACACACAGAGACAGACAGAGACAGAGACTGAGACAGAGACCGACAGCGACAGACAGAGACAGAGACACACAGAGACACACACAGACAGCGACAGGCAGAGACAGAGACAGCGACAGACAGAGACAGATATAGACGGAGACAGAGACAAACAGAGACAGTCGCAGACAGAGGCAGACAGGGACATAGACAGAGACAGGGGCAGAGACAAATACAGAGACAGAAACAGACAGAGATAGAGACAGGGACAGAGGCAGAGGCAGAGACAAAGACAGAGACAGAGACAGAGACAGAGACAGAGACAGAGACAGAGACAGAGACAGAGACAGAGACAGAGACAGAGACAGAGACAGAGACAGAGACAGAGACAGAGACAGAGACAGAGACAGAGACAGAGGCAGAGACAGAGACAGAGACAGAGACAGAGATAGAGATAGAGACAGATACAGAGACAGACGCAGACAGAGACCGAGACAGACAGAGACAGGGACAGGCAGACGCAGACAGAGACAGAGACAGACAGAGACAGAGACTGGGACGGAGTCAGTCAGAGACAGAGATAGAGACTGAGACACAAACCGAGAAAAACAGACAGAGACAGACAGAGACAGAGAGAGATAGAGACCCACAGAGACACACACAGACATAGACAGACAGAGACAGAGACAGCGACAGAAGAGACAGATATAGACAGAGACAGAGACAAACAGAGACAGTCGCAGACAGAGGCAGACAGGGACATAGACAGAGACAGAGGCAGAGACAGATACAGAGACAGAAACAGACAGAGATAGAGACAGGGACAGAGACAGAGGCAGAGACAGAGACAGAGACAGAGACAGAGACAGAGACAGAGACAGAGACAGAGACAGAGAGAGAGACAGAGACAGAGACAGAGACAGAGACAGAGACAGAGACAGAGACGGAGTCAGTCAGAGAGAGAGACAGAGACAGAGACAGGGACAGAGAGAGAGACAGAGACAGAGACAGGGGCAGAGACAGAGACAGAGACAGACACAGAGACAGAGACAGCGACAGAGACAGAGAGAGACAGAGACAGATACAGGGACAGAGACAGAGACAGAGACAGAGACAGAGACAGAGACACAGACATAGAGGGAGGCAGACACAGAGACAGAGACAGAGACAGAGACAGAGACAGAGACAGAGACAGAGACAGAGACAGAGACAGAGACAGAGACAGAGGCAGAGACAGAGGCAGAGACAGAGACAGAGACAGAGGCAGAGACAGATTCAGAGACAGAAACGGACAGAGATAGAGACAGAGACAGAAATGACAGAGACACACAGAGACAGACAGAGACAGAGTCAGTCAGAGACAGAGCCAGAGACAGAGACAGAGACAGAAATGACAGAGACACACAGAGACAGACAGAGACAGAGCCAGAGACAGAGGCAGAGACAGAAATGACAGAGACACACAGAGACAGACAGAGACAGAGCCAGAGACAGAGACAGAGACAGAGACAGAAATGACAGAGACACACAGAGACCGACAGAGACAGAGTCAGTCAGAGACAGAGCCAGAGACAGAGACAGAGACAGGAATGACAGAGACACACAGAGACAGACAGAGACAGAGTCAGTCAGGGACAGAGACATAGACAGAGGCAGAGACAGATACAGAGACAGAAACAGACAGAGATAGAGACAGGGACAGAGACAGAGGCAGAGACAGAGACAGAGACGGAGACAGAGACAGAGACAGAGACAGAGACAGAGACAGAGACAGAGACAGAGACAGAGACAGAGACAGAGACAGAGACAGAGACAGAGTCAGAGACAGAGACAGAGACAGAGACAGAAACGGACACACATAGAGACAGAGACAGAGACAGAGACAGAGGCAGAGACAGAGACAGAGACAGAGACAGAGACAGAGACAGAAACGGACTGAGGCAGAGGCAGAGACAGAGACAGAGGCAGGGACAGAGGCAGAGACAGAGACAGAGACAGGCAGACGCAGACAGAGACAGAGACAGAGACGGAGTCAGTCAGAGACAGAGACCGAGACTGAGACAGAGACCGACAGAGACAGACAGAGACAGGGACACACAGAGACACACACAGACAGAGACAGACAGGGACAGAGACAGAGACCGACAGGGACATAGACAGACAGAGACAGAGACGGACAGAGACAGAGACAGGCAGAGACAGGGACAGACAAAGACAGAGACAGACAGCGACAGAATCAGTCAGAGACACAGACAGAGACATAGACAGAAATGACAGTGACACACAGAGACAGACAGAGACAGAGACAGAGACAGAGACTAAAAGCGACAGAGTCAGTCAGAGGCTGAGGCAGAGACAGAGTCAGACAGAGACAGAGACAGAGACAGAGACAGAGACAGAGCCCGACAGCGACAGACAGAGACAGAGACACACAGAGACACACACAGACAGAGACAGACAGAGACAGAGACAGCGACAGACAGAGACAGATACAGGCAGTGACAGAGACAGAGACAGAGACAGGGACAGAGACAGAGACTGAGACAGACACAGAGACAGAGACAGAGACAGAGACAGAGACAGAGACAGAGACAGAGACAGAGGCAGAGACAGAGACAGAGACAGAGACAGAGACAGAGACAGAGACAGAGACAGAGACAGAGACAGAGACGGAGACAGAGACCGAGACAGAGACAGACAGAGACAGTGACAGACAGATACAGATACAGACAGCGACAGAGGCAGTCAGAGACAGAGACAGAGTGAGAGACAGAGAGGGAGGCAGAGACAGATACAGAGACAGGCCGACGCAGACAGACACAGAGACAGACAGAGACAGAGACAGAGACGGAGTCAGTCAGAGACAGAGACAGACACGGAGTCAGTCAGAGACAGAGACAGAGACTGAGACACAGACCGACAGAAACAGACAGAGACAGACAGTCACAGAGACAGCGACAAACAGAGACAGAGATAGACTGGGACAGAGACAGAGAGTGCGGCAGAGACAGAGACAGAGACCGACAGAGATAGACAGAGACACACACATACAGAGACAGGCGGAGAAAGAGACAGCGACAGACAGGGACAGAGACAGAGACAGAGACAGAGACAGAGACAGAGGCAGAGGCAGAGGCAGAGACAGAGACAGAGACAGAGGCAGAGACAGAGACAGAGACAGAGACAGAGACAGAAACGGACAGAGGCAGAGGCAGAGACAGAGACAGAGACAGAGGCAGACGCAGACAGAGACAGAGACAGAGACGGAGTCAGTCAGAGACAGAGACATAGACAGAAATGACAGTGACACACAGAGACAGACAGAGACAGAGACAGACAGAGACAGAGACTAACAGCGACAGAGTCAGTCAGAGACTGAGGCAGATACAGAGTCAGACAGAGACAGAGACAGAGACTGAGACAGAGACCGACAGCGACAGACAGAGACAGAGACACACAGAGACACACACAGACAGAGACAGACAGAGACAGAGACAGCGACAGACAGAGACAGATATAGACAGAGACAGAGACAAACAGAGACAGTCGCAGACAGAGGCAGACAGGGACATAGACAGAGACAGGAGCAGAGACAGATACAGAGACAGAAACAGAGACAGAGACAGAGACAGAGGCAGAGACAGAGACAGAGACAGAGACAGGGATAGAGATAGAGACAGAGACAGAGACAGAGACAGACAGAGACCGAGACAGACAGAGACAGAGACAGGCAGACGCAGACAGAGACAGAGACAGACAGAGACAGAGACACAGACGGAGTCAGTCAGAGACAGAGATAGAGACTGAGACACAGACCGAGAAAAACAGACAGAGACAGACAGAGACAGAGAGAGATAGAGACCCACAGAGACACACACAGACATAGACAGACAGAGACAGAGACAGCGACAGACAGAGACAGATATAGACAGAGACAGAGACAAACAGAGACAGTCGCAGACAGAGGCAGACAGGGACATAGACAGAGACAGAGGCATAGACAGATACAGAGACAGAAACAGACAGAGCTAGAGACAGGGACAGAGACAGAGGCAGAGACAGAGACAGAGACAGAGACAGAGACCGAGGCAGAGACAGAGACAGAGACAGAGACAGAGACAGAGACAGAGACAGAGACAGAGACAGAGACAGAGACAGAGACAGAGACAGAGACAGAGACAGAGACAGACAGAGACAGTGACAGACAGAGACAGAGACAGAGAGAGAGACAGAGAGAGAGGCAGAGACAGATACAGAGACAGAGACAGAGACGGAGACGGAGACGGAGACAGAGACAGCGGCAGACACAGAGACAGAGACAGAGACAGAGACAGAGACAGAGACAGAGACAGAGACAGAGACATAGACAGACAGAGACAGAGGCAGAGACAGAGACAGAGACAGAGACAGAAACGGACAGAGGCAGCGGCAGAGACAGAGACAGAGGCAGAGACAGAGACAGAGACAGAGACAGAGACAGAGACAGAGACAGAGACAGAGACAGAGACAGAGACAGAGACAGAGACAGAGACAGAGACAGAAACGGACAGAGGCAGAGGCAGAGACATAGACAGAGGCAGAGACAGAGGCAAAGACAGAGGCAGAGACAGGCAGACGCAGACAGAAACAGAGACAGAGACGGAGTCAGTCAGAGACAGAGGCAGATGCAGAAATGACAGTGACACACAGAGACAGACAGAGACAGAGACTGAGACAGTGACAGAGACAGAGACTGAGACAGTGACAGAGACAGAGACAGAGACAGAGACAGAGACAGAGACTGAGACAGAGACAGAGACAGAGACAGAGACAGAGACAGAGACAGAGACAGAGACAGAGACAGAGACAGAGACAGAGACAGATACAGATACAGAGACAGAGACAGAGACAGAGACAGAGACAGAGACAGAGACAGAGACAGAGACAGAGACAGTGACAGAGACAGAGACAGAGACAGAGACAGAGACAGAGACAGAGACAGAGACAGAGACAGAGACAGAGACAGAGACAGAGACAGAGACAGAGACAGAGACAGACAGAGACAGAGACAGGCAGAGACAGGGAGAGACAAAGACAGAGACAGACAGGGACAGAGTCAGTCACAGACACAGACAGAGACAGAGACAGAGACGGAGGCAGACAGAGACAGAGACAGACAGTGACACACAGAGACAGAGACAGAGGCAGAGACAGAGACAGAGACAGAGGCAGAGACAGATACAGAGACAGAAACGGACAGAGATAGAGACAGAGACAGAGACAGAGACAGAGACAGAGGCAGAGACAGAAACAGAGACAGAGACAGAGACAGAAACGGACAGAGGCAGAGGCAGAGACAGAGACAGAGGCAGAGACAGAGGCAAAGACAGAGACAGAGACAGGCAGACGCAGACAGAGACAGAGACAGAGACGGAGGCAGTCAGAGACAGAGACATAGACAGAAATGACAGTGACACACAGAGACAGACAGAGACAGAGACAGCGACAGACAGAGAGAAAGACAGAGACAGAGAAGGAGACAGAGACAGAAACAGAGACAGAGACAGAGACAGAGACAGAGACAGAGACAGAGACAGACACATAGACAGAGAGAGGGACAGACAGAGACAGAGAATGACAGAGACATAGACAGACAGAGGCAGATACAGAGACAGAGACAGAGACAGAGACAGAGACAGAGACAGAGACAGCGACAGAGGCAGAGACAGAGACAGAGACAGCGACAGAGACAGGGACAGGGACAGAGTCAGAGACAGAGACAGAGACAGACAGAGACAGACAGAGACAGACGGAGACAGACAGAGACAGACAGAGACAGACAGAGACAGACAGAGACTGAGACAGGCAGAGACAGACAAACACAGACAGAGACGGACAGATACAGAGACAAAGAGAGACAGTGGCAGACAGAGACAGACAGGGTCATAGACAGACAGAGACAGAGACAGACAGAGACAGTGACAGAGAGAGATAGGCAGAGACACAGACAGACAGAGACAGACAGAGACAGAGACAGACAGAGACAGGCAGACGCAGACAAAGACAGAGACAGACAGAGACAGACAGCGTCAGAGTCAGTCAGAGACTGAGACAGAGACAGAGTCAGACAGAGACAGAGACAGAGACTGAGACAGAGACCGACAGAGACAGACAGAGGCAGACAGAGACAGAGACACACAGACACACACAGAGACACACACAGACAGAGACAAACAGAGACAGGGACAGTGACAGACGGAGACAGAGATAGACAGAGACAGAGACAGAGTGTGCGGCAGAGACAGAGACAGAGACACGCACAGACAGAGACAGACAGAGACAGAGACAGCGACAGACAGAGACAGATACAGGCAGTGACAGAGACAGAGACGGAGACAGGGACAGAGACAGAGACTGAGACAGAGACAGAGACAGAGACAGAGAGAGAGACAGAGACAGAGACAGAGACAGAGACGGAGTCGGAGACGGAGACAGAGACAGAGACAGAGACAGAGACAGAGACAGAGACAGAGACAGAGACAGAGACAGAGACAGAGACAGAGACTGAGATAGAGACAGAGACAGAGACAGAGACAGGCAGGGACAGGGACAGAGACAGAGACAGAGACAGAGATAGAGACAGAGACAGAGACAGAGACAGAGACAGAGACAGAGACAGGGACAGAGACAGAGACAGAGACAGAGATAGAGACAGAGACAGAGACAGACAGAGACAGGCAGACGCAGACAAAGACAGAGACAGACAGAGACAGACAGCGTCAGAGTCAGTCAGAGACTGAGACAGAGACAGAGTCAGACAGAGACA
>NC_134995.1:472500-475000 GCF_050947335.1 Megachile rotundata
CAGTCAGAGACAGAGGTAGAGACTGAGACACAGACCGACAAAAACAGACAGAGACAGACAGAGACAGGAAGAGATAGAGACACACAGAGACACACACAGACAGAGACAGACAGAGACAGAGACAGCGACAGACAGAGACAGATATAGACAGAGACAGAGACAAACAGAGACAGTCGCAGACAGAGGCAGACAGGCACATAGACAGATAGAGACAGAGACAGACAGAGACAGAGTCAGTCAGAGACAGAGACAGAGACAGAGACAGAAATGACAGAGACACACAGAGACACAGACAGAGACAGAGACAGAGACAGAGACAGAGACAGAGACAGAGACAGAGACAGAGACAGAGACAGAGACAGAGACAGAGACAGAGACAGAGACAGAGACAGAGACAGAGACAGACAGAGACAGAGTCAGTCAGAGACAGAGACAGAGACAGAGACAGAAATGACAGAGACACACAGAGACACAGACAGAGACAGAGACAGAGACAGAGACAGAGACAGAGACAGAGACAGAGACAGAGACAGAGACAGAGACAGAGACAGAGACAGAGATAGAGACAGAGACAGAGACAGAGACAGGCAGGGACAGGGACAGAGACAGAGACAGAGACAGAGATAGAGACAGAGACAGAGACAGAGACAGAGACAGGGACAGAGACAGAGACAGAGACAGAGACAGAGACAGAGACAGAGACAGAGACAGAGACAGAGACAGACAGAGACAGAGTCAGTCAGAGACAGAGACAGAGACAGAGACAGAAATGACAGAGACACACAGAGACACAGACAGAGACAGAGACAGAGACAGAGACAGAGACAGAGACAGAGACAGAGACAGAGACAGAGACAGAGACAGAGACAGAGATAGAGACAGAGACAGAGACAGAGACAGGCAGGGACAGGGACAGAGACAGAGACAGAGACAGAGATAGAGACAGAGACAGAGACAGAGACAGAGACAGAGACAGGGACAGAGACAGAGACAGAGACAGAGATAGAGACAGAGACAGAGACAGAGACAGAGACAGAGACAGAGACAGAGACAGACAGAGACAGGCAGACGCAGACAGAGACAGGCAGACGCAGACAAAGACAGAGACAGACAGAGACAGACAGCGTCAGAGTCAGTCAGAGACTGAGACAGAGACAGAGACTGAGACAGAGACCGACAGAGACAGACAGAGGCAGACAGAGACAGAGACACACAGACACACACAGAGACACACACAGACAGAGACAAACAGAGACAGGGACAGTGACAGACGGAGACAGAGATAGACAGAGACAGAGACAGAGTGTGCGGCAGAGACAGAGACAGAGACAGACAGAGATAGACAGTGACACACACAGACAGGGACAGGCGGAGACAGAGACAGCGACAGACAGAAAAGAGACAGAGACAGAGACAGAGACAGAGACAGAGCTAGACACAGAGTCAGAGACGGGGACACAGACACAGACAGAGACAGAGACAGAGACAGAGACAGAGACAGAGACAGAGACAGAGACAGAGACAGAGACAGAGACAGAGACAGAGACAGAGACAGAGACAGAGACAGAGACAGAGACAGAGACAGAGACAGAGACAGAGACAGAGACAGAGACAGAGACAGAGACAGACAGAGACAGACAGAGACAGACAGAGACAGAGACATGCAGAGACAGACAGAGATAGACAGAGACACACACAGACAGAGACAGGCAGAGGCAGAGACAGCGACAGACAGAGACAGAGACAGAGACAGAGAGAGAGACAGAGAGAGACACATAGACAGAGAGAGGGACAGACAGAGACAGAGAAAGACAGAGACATAGACAGACAGAGGCAGAGACAGAGACAGAGACAGAGACAGAGTCAGTCAGAGACAGAGACAGAGACAGAGACAGAGACAGGCAGACGCAGACAGAGACAGAGACAGAGACGGAGTCAGTCAGAGACAGAGACAGAGGCAGAAGTGACAGTGACACACAGAGACAGACAGAGACAGAGACTGAGACAGAGACCGACAGCGACAGACAGAGACAGAGACACACAGAGACACACACAGACAGCGACAGGCAGAGACAGAGACAGCGACAGACAGAGACAGATAGAGGCAGTGACAGAGACAGAGACAGAGACAGGGACAGAGACAGAGACAGAGACAGAGACAGAGACAGAGACAGAGACAGAGACAGAGACAGAGACGGAGACGGAGACAGAGACAGAGACAGAGACAGAGAGAGAGACAGGCAGACACAGACAGAGACAGAGACAGAGACGGAGTCAGTCAGAGACAGAGACAGAGAAAGAAATGACAGTGACACACAGAGACAGACAGAGACACACAGAGACAGAGACAGCGACAGACTGAGACAGAGACAGAGACAGAGACAGAGACAGAGAGGGAGCCAGAGACAGAGACAGAGACAGAGACAGAGACAGAGACAGAGACAGAGACAGAGACAGAGACAGAGACAGAGACAGAGACAGAGACAGACACAGAGACAGA
>NC_134995.1:487500-490000 GCF_050947335.1 Megachile rotundata
ACACAGAGACAGAGACAGAGACAGAGACAGAGACAGAGACAGAGACAGAGACAGAGACAGACAGAGACAGAGACAGGCAGACGCAGACAGATACAGAGACAGACAGAGACAGAGACAGAGACGGAGTCAGTCAGAGACAGAGATAGAGACTGAGACACAGACCGACAAAAACAGACAGAGACAGACAGAGACAGGAAGAGATAGAGACACACAGAGACACACACAGACAGAGACAGACAGAGACAGAGACAGCGACAGACAGAGACAGATATAGACAGAGACAGAGACAAACAGAGACAGTCGCAGACAGAGGCAGACAGGCACATAGACAGATAGAGACAGAGACAGACAGAGACAGAGTCAGTCAGAGACAGAGACAGAGACAGAGACAGAAATGACAGAGACACACAGAGACACAGACAGAGACAGAGACAGAGACAGAGACAGAGACAGAGACAGAGACAGAGACAGAGACAGAGACAGAGACAGAGACAGACAGAGACAGAGTCAGTCAGAGACAGAGACAGAGACAGAGACAGAAATGACAGAGACACACAGAGACACACACAGAGACAGAGACAGAGACAGAGACAGAGACAGAGACAGAGACAGAGACAGAGACAGAGACAGAGACAGAGACAGAGATAGAGACAGAGACAGAGACAGAGACAGGCAGGGACAGGGACAGAGACAGAGACAGAGACAGAGATAGAGACAGAGACAGAGACATAGACAGAGACAGAGACAGGGACAGAGACAGAGACAGAGACAGAGATAGAGACAGAGACAGAGACAGAGGCAGAGATAGAGACAGAGACAGAGACAGAGACAGAGACAGACAGAGACAGGCAGACGCAGACAGAGACAGGCAGACGCAGACAAAGACAGAGACAGACAGAGACAGACAGCGTCAGAGTCAGTCAGAGACTGAGACAGAGACAGAGTCAGACAGAGACAGAGACAGAGACTGAGACAGAGACCGACAGAGACAGACAGAGGCAGACAGAGACAGAGACACACAGACACACACAGAGACACACACAGACAGAGACAAACAGAGACAGGGACAGTGACAGACGGAGACAGAGATAGACAGAGACAGAGACAGAGTGTGCGGCAGAGACAGAGACAGAGACAGACAGAGATAGACAGTGACACACACAGACAGGGACAGGCGGAGACAGAGACAGCGACAGACAGAAAAGAGACAGAGACAGAGACAGAGACAGAGCTAGACACAGAGTCAGAGACGGGGACACAGACACAAACAGAGACAGAGACAGAGACAGAGACAGAGACAGAGACAGAGACAGAGACAGAGACAGAGACAGAGACAGAGACAGAGACAGAGACAGAGACAGAGACAGAGACAGACAGAGACAGACAGAGACAGACAGAGACAGAGACATGCGGAGACAGACAGAGATAGACAGAGACACACACAGACAGAGACAGGCAGAGGCAGAGACAGCGACAGACAGAGACAGAGACAGAGACAGAGAGAGAGACAGAGACAGACACATAGACAGAGAGAGGGACAGACAGAGACAGAGAAAGACAGAGACATAGACAGACAGAGGCAGAGACAGAGACAGAGACAGAGACAGAGTCAGTCAGAGACAGAGACAGAGACAGAGACAGAGACAGGCAGACGCAGACAGAGACAGAGACAGAGACGGAGTCAGTCAGAGACAGAGACAGAGGCAGAAGTGACAGTGACACACAGAGACAGACAGAGACAGAGACTGAGACAGAGACCGACAGCGACAGACAGAGACAGAGACACACAGAGACACACACAGACAGCGACAGGCAGAGACAGAGACAGCGACAGACAGAGACAGATATAGACGGAGACAGAGACAAACAGAGACAGTCGCAGACAGAGGCAGACAGGGACATAGACAGAGACAGGGGCAGAGACAGATACAGAGACAGAAACAGACAGAGATAGAGACAGGGACAGAGGCAGAGGCAGAGACAAAGACAGAGACAGAGACAGAGACAGAGACAGACACAGAGACAGAGACAGAGACAGAGACAGAGACAGAGACAGAGACAGAGACAGAGACAGAGACAGAGGCAGAGACAGAGTCAGAGACAGAGACAGAGACAGAGACAGAGACAGAGACAGAGACAGAGAGAGAGACAGAGACAGAGACAGGGACAGAGACAGAGACAGAGACAGAGACGGAGTCAGTCAGAGAGAGAGACAGAGACAGAGACAGGGACAGAGAGAGAGACAGAGACAGAGACAGGGGCAGAGACAGAGACAGAGACAGACACAGAGACAGAGACAGCGACAGAGACAGAGAGAGACAGAGACAGATACAGGGACAGATACAGAGACAGAGACAGAGACAGAGACAGAGACACAGACATAGACGGAGGCAGACACAGAGACAGAGACAGAGACAGAGACAGAGACAGAGACAGAGACAGAGACAGAGACAGAGACAGAGACAGAGACAGAGACAGAGGCAGAGACAGAGACAGAGAC
>NC_134995.1:492500-500000 GCF_050947335.1 Megachile rotundata
AGACAGAGACAGAGACAGGCAGACGCAGACAGAGACAGAGACAGAGACGGAGTCAGTCAGAGACAGAGACAGAGGCAGAAGTGACAGTGACACACAGAGACAGACAGAGACAGAGACTGAGACAGAGACCGACAGCGACAGACAGAGACAGAGACACACAGAGACACACACAGACAGCGACAGGCAGAGACAGAGACAGCGACAGACAGAGACAGATATAGACGGAGACAGAGACAAACAGAGACAGTCGCAGACAGAGGCAGACAGGGACATAGACAGAGACAGGGGCAGAGACAGATACAGAGACAGAAACAGACAGAGATAGAGACAGGGACAGAGGCAGAGGCAGAGACAAAGACAGAGACAGAGACAGAGACAGAGACAGACACAGAGACAGAGACAGAGACAGAGACAGAGACAGAGACAGAGACAGAGACAGAGACAGAGACAGAGGCAGAGACAGAGTCAGAGACAGAGACAGAGACAGAGACAGAGACAGAGACAGAGACAGAGAGAGAGACAGAGACAGAGACAGGGACAGAGACAGAGACAGAGACAGAGACGGAGTCAGTCAGAGAGAGAGACAGAGACAGAGACAGGGACAGAGAGAGAGACAGAGACAGAGACAGGGGCAGAGACAGAGACAGAGACAGACACAGAGACAGAGACAGCGACAGAGACAGAGAGAGACAGAGACAGATACAGGGACAGATACAGAGACAGAGACAGAGACAGAGACAGAGACACAGACATAGACGGAGGCAGACACAGAGACAGAGACAGAGACAGAGACAGAGACAGAGACAGAGACAGAGACAGAGACAGAGACAGAGACAGAGACAGAGACAGAGGCAGAGACAGAGACAGAGACAGAGGCAGAGACAGATTCAGAGACAGAAACGGACAGAGATAGAGACAGTGACAGAAATGACAGAGACACACAGAGACAGACAGAGACAGAGTCAGTCAGAGACAGAGCCAGAGACAGAGACAGAGACAGAAATGACAGAGACACACAGAGACAGACAGAGACAGAGCCAGAGACAGAGACAGAGACAGAAATGACAGAGACACACAGAGACAGACAGAGACAGAGCCAGAGACTGAGACAGAGACAGAAATGACAGAGACACACAGAGACCGACAGAGACAGAGTCAGTCAGAGACAGAGCCAGAGACAGAGACAGAGACAGGAATGACAGAGACACACAGAGACAGACAGAGACAGAGTCAGTCAGGGACAGAGACATAGACAGAGGCAGAGACAGATACAGAGACAGAAACAGACAGAGATAGAGACAGGGACAGAGACAGAGGCAGAGACAGAGACAGAGACGGAGACAGAGACAGAGACAGAGACAGAGACAGAGACAGAGACAGAGACAGAGACAGAGTCAGAGACAGAGACAGAGACAGAAACGGACACACATAGAGACAGAGACAGAGACAGAGACAGAGGCAGAGACAGAGACAGAGACAGAGACAGAGACAGAGACAGAGACAGAAACGGACTGAGGCAGAGGCAGAGACAGAGACAGAGGCAGGGACAGAGGCAGAGACAGAGACTGAGACAGGCAGACGCAGACAGAGACAGAGACAGAGACGGAGTCAGTCAGAGACAGAGACCGAGACTGAGACAGAGACCGACAGAGACAGACAGAGACAGGGACACACAGAGACACACACAGACAGAGACAGACAGGGACAGAGACAGAGACTGACAGGGACATAGACAGACAGAGACAGAGACGGACAGAGACAGAGACAGGCAGAGACAGGGACAGACAAAGACAGAGACAGACAGCGACAGAATCAGTCAGAGACACAGACAGAGACATAGACAGAAATGACAGTGACACACAGAGACAGACAGAGACAGAGACAGAGACAGAGACTAAAAGCGACAGAGTCAGTCAGAGGCTGAGGCAGAGACAGAGTCAGACAGAGACAGAGACAGAGACAGAGACAGAGACAGAGCCCGACAGCGACAGACAGAGACAGAGACACACAGAGACACACACAGACAGAGACAGACAGAGACAGAGACAGCGACAGACAGAGACAGATACAGGCAGTTATAGAGACAGAGACAGAGACAGGGACAGAGACAGAGACTGAGACAGACACAGAGACAGAGACAGAGACAGAGGCAGAGACAGAGACAGAGACAGAGACAGAGGCAGAGACAGAGACAGAGACAGAGACAGAGACAGAGACAGAGACAGAGACAGAGACAGAGACAGAGACAGAGACAGAGACAGAGACAGAGACCGAGACAGAGACAGACAGAGACAGTGACAGACAGATACAGATACAGACAGCGACAGAGTCAGTCAGAGACAGAGACAGAGTGAGAGACAGAGAGGGAGGCAGAGACAGATACGGAGACAGGCCGACGCAGACAGACACAGAGACAGACAGAGACAGAGACAGAGACGGAGTCAGTCAGAGACAGAGACAGACACGGAGTCAGTCAGAGACAGAGACAGAGACTGAGACACAGACCGACAGAAACAGACAGAGACAGACAGTGACAGAGACAGCGACAAACAGAGACAGAGATAGACAGGGACAGAGACAGAGAGTGCGGCAGAGACAGAGACAGAGACCGACAGAGATAGACAGAGACACACACAGACAGAGACAGGCGGAGAAAGAGACAGCGACAGACAGGGACAGAGACAGAGACAGAGGCAGAGACAGAGACAGAGGCAGAGGCAGAGACAGAGACAGAGACAGAGACAGAGGCAGAGACAGAGACAGAGACAGAGACAGAAACGGACAGAGGCAGAGGCAGAGACAGAGACAGAGACAGAGGCAGACGCAGACAGAGACAGAGACAGAGACGGAGTCAGTCAGAGACAGAGACATAGACAGAAATGACAGTGACACACAGAGACAGACAGAGACAGAGACAGACAGAGACAGAGACTAACAGCGACAGACAGAGACAGAGACACACAGAGACACACACAGACAGAGACAGACAGAGACAGAGACAGCGACAGACAGAGACAGATATAGACAGAGACAGAGACAAACAGAGACAGTCGCAGACAGAGGCAGACAGGGACATAGACAGAGACAGGAGCAGAGACAGATACAGAGACAGAAACAGAGACAGAGACAGAGACAGAGACAGAGGCAGAGACAGAGACAGAGACAGAGACAGGGATAGAGATAGAGACAGAGACAGAGACAGAGACAGAGACAGAGACAGAGACAGAGACAGAGACAGAGACAGAGACAGAGACAGTGACAGAGACCGACAGAGACAGAGACACACAGAGACACACACAGACGGAGACAGGCAGAGACAGAGACAGCGACAGACAGAGACAGAGATAGACAGAGACAGAGACAAACAGAGACAGTCGCAGACAGGGACAGACAGGAACATAGACAGACAGTGACAGAGACAGACAGACACGGTGACAGACAGAGACAGAGACAGACAGCGACAGAGTCAGTCAGAGACAGAGACAGAGACAGAGACACAGACATAGAGGGAGGCAGACACAGAGACAGAGACAGAGACAGAGACAGAGACAGAGACAGAGACAGAGACAGAGACAGAGACAGAGACAGAGACAGAGACAGAGACAGAGACAGAGACAGAGACAGAGACAGAGACAGAGACAGAGACAGAAACGGACACACGTAGAGACAGAGAGAGAGACAGAGACAGAGGCAGAGACAGAGACAGAGACGGAGACAGAGACAGAAACGAACAGAGGCAGAGGCAGAGACATAGACAGAGGCAGAGACAGAGGCAAAGACAGAGACAGAGACAGGCAGACGCAGACAGAAACAGAGACAGAGACGGAGTCAGTCAGAGACAGAGACAGAGGCAGAAATGACAGTGACACACAGAGACAGACAGAGACAGAGACTGAGACAGAGACCGACAGCGACAGACAGAGACAGAGACACGCACAGACAGAGACAGACAGAGACAGAGACAGCGACAGACAGAGACAGATACAGGCAGTGACAGAGACAGAGACAGAGACAGGGACAGAAACAGAGACAGAGACAGAGACAGAGACAGAGACAGAGACAGAGACAGAGACAGAGACAGAGACAGAGACGGAGACAGAGACCGACAGCGACAGACAGAGACAGAGACACACAGAGACACACACAGACAGCGACAGGCAGAGACAGAGACAGCGACAGACAGAGACAGATATAGACGGAGACAGAGACAAACAGAGACAGTCGCAGCCAGAGGCAGACAGGGACATAGACAGAGACAGGGGCAGAGACAGATACAGAGACAGAAACAGACAGAGATAGAGACAGGGACAGAGGCAGAGGCAGAGACAAAGACAGAGACAGAGACAGAGACAGAGACAGACACAGAGACAGAGACAGAGACAGAGACAGAGACAGAGACAGAGACAGAGACAGAGGCAGAGACAGGGACAGAGACAGAGACAGAGATAGAGATAGAGACAGAGACAGAGACAGACGCAGACAGAGACCGAGACAGACAGAGACAGGGACAGGCAGACGCAGACAGAGACAGAGACAGACAGGGACAGAGGCTGGGACGGAGTCAGTCAGAGACAGAGATAGAGACTGAGACACAGACCGAGAAAAACAGACAGAGACAGACAGAGACAGAGAGAGATAGAGACCCACAGAGACACACACAGACATAGACAGACAGAGACAGAGACAGCGACAGAAGAGACAGATATAGACAGAGACAGAGACAAACAGAGATAGTCGCAGACAGAGGCAGACAGGGACATAGACAGAGACAGAGGCAGAGACAGATACAGAGACAGAAACAGACAGAGATAGAGACAGGGACAGAGACAGAGGCAGAGACAGAGACAGAGACAGAGACAGAGACAGAGACAGAGACAGAGACAGAGACAGAGACAGAGACAGAGACACAGACAGAGACAGAGACAGAGACAGAGACAGAGACAGAGACAGAGACAGAGACAGAGACAGAGACAGAGAGAGAGACAGAGACAGAGACAGGGACAGAGACAGAGACAGAGACAGAGACGGAGTCAGTCAGAGAGAGAGACAGAGACAGAGACAGGGACAGAGAGAGAGACAGAGACAGAGACAGGGGCAGAGACAGAGACAGAGACAGACACAGAGACAGAGACAGCGACAGAGACAGAGAGAGACAGAGACAGATACAGGGACAGAGACAGAGACAGAGACAGAGACAGAGACAGAGACACAGACATAGAGGGAGGCAGACACAGAGACAGAGACAGAGACAGAGACAGAGACAGAGAAAGAGACAGAGACAGAGACAGAGACAGAGACAGAGACAGAGACAGAGGCAGAGACAGAGACAGAGACAGAGGCAGAGACAGATTCAGAGACAGAAACGGACAGAGATAGAGACAGAGACAGAAATGACAGAGACACACCGAGACAGACAGAGACAGAGTCAGTCAGAGACAGAGCCAGAGACAGAGACAGAGACAGAAATGACAGAGACACACAGAGACAGACAGAGACAGAGCCAGAGACAGAGACAGAGACAGAAATGACAGAGACACACAGAGACAGACAGAGACAGAGCCAGAGACAGAGACAGAGACAGAAATGACAGAAGCACACAGAGACCGACAGAGACAGAGTCAGTCAGAGACAGAGCCAGAGACAGAGACAGAGACAGGAATGACAGAGACACACAGAGACAGACAGAGACAGAGTCAGTCAGGGACAGAGACATAGACAGAGGCAGAGACAGATACAGAGACAGAAACAGACAGAGATAGAGACAGGGACAGAGACAGAGGCAGAGACAGAGACAGAGACGGAGACAGAGACAGAGACAGAGACAGAGACAGAGACAGAGACAGAGACAGAGACAGAGACAGAGACAGAGACAGAGACAGAGACAGAGATAGAGACAGAGACAGAGACAGAGACAGGCAGGGACAGGGACAGAGACAGAGACAGAGACAGAGATAGAGACAGAGACAGAGACAGAGACAGAGACAGAGACAGGGACAGAGACAGAGACAGAGACAGAGATAGAGACAGAGACAGAGACAGAGACAGAGACAGAGACAGAGACAGAGACCGACAGAGACAGACAGAGGCAGACAGAGACAGAGACACACAGACACACACAGAGACACACACAGACAGAGACAAACAGAGACAGGGACAGTGACAGACGGAGACAGAGATAGACAGAGACAGAGACAGAGTGTGCGGCAGAGACAGAGACAGAGACAGACAGAGATAGACAGTGACACACACAGACAGGGACAGGCGGAGACAGAGACAGCGACAGACAGAAAAGAGACAGAGACAGAGACAGAGACAGAGACAGAGCTAGACACAGAGTCAGAGACGGGGTCACAGACACAAACAGAGACAGAGACAGAGACAGAGACAGAGACAGAGACAGAGACAGAGACAGAGACAGAGACAGAGACAGAGACAGAGACAGAGACAGAGACAGAGACAGAGACAGAGACAGAGACAGAGACAGAGACAGAGACAGACAGAGACAGACAGAGACAGACAGAGACAGAGACATGCAGAGACAGACAGAGATAGACAGAGACACACACAGACAGAGACAGGCAGAGGCAGAGACAGCGACAGACAGAGACAGAGACAGAGACAGAGAGAGAGACAGAGACAGACACATAGACAGAGAGAGGGACAGACAGAGACAGAGAAAGACAGAGACATAGACAGACAGAGGCAGAGACAGAGACAGAGACAGAGACAGAGTCAGTCAGAGACAGAGACAGAGACAGAGACAGAGACAGGCAGACGCAGACAGAGACAGAGACAGAGACGGAGTCAGTCAGAGACAGAGACAGAGGCAGAAGTGACAGTGACACACAGAGACAGACAGAGACAGAGACTGAGACAGAGACCGACAGCGACAGACAGAGACAGAGACACACAGAGACACACACAGACAGCGACAGGCAGAGACAGAGACAGCGACAGACAGAGACAGATAGAGGCAGTGACAGAGACAGAGACAGAGACAGGGACAGAGACAGAGACAGAGACAGAGACAGAGACAGAGACAGAGACAGAGACAGAGACAGAGACAGAGACGGAGACGGAGACAGAGACAGAGACAGAGACAGAGAGAGAGACAGGCAGACACAGACAGAGACAGAGAAAGAGACGGAGTCAGTCAGAGACAGAGACAGAGAAAGAAATGACAGTGACACACAGAGACAGACAGAGACACACAGAGACAGAGACAGCGACAGACTGAGACAGAGACAGAGACAGAGACAGAGACAGAGACAGAGACAGAGACAGAGACAGAGACAGAGACAGAGACAGAGACAGAGACAGAGACAGAGACAAAGACAGAGACAGAGACAGAGACAGAGACAGAGACAGAGACAGAGACAGAGACAGAGACAGACACAGAGACAGAGACAGAGACAGAGACAGAGACAGAGACAGAGACAGAGACAGAGACGGAGACGGTGACGGAGACGGAGACGGGGACGGAGACGGTGACGGCGACGC
>NC_134995.1:502500-507500 GCF_050947335.1 Megachile rotundata
GACACACACAGACAGAGACAGACAAAGACAGAGACAGCGACAGACAGAGACAGATACAGGCAGTTACAGAGACAGAGACAGAGACAGGGACAGAGACAGAGACTGAGACAGACACAGAGACAGAGACAGAGACAGAGACAGAGACAGAGACAGAGACAGAGGCAGAGACAGAGACAGAGACAGAGACAGAGACAGAGACAGAGACAGAGACAGAGACAGAGACAGAGACAGAGACCGAGACAGAGACAGACAGAGACAGTGACAGACAGATACAGATACAGACAGCGACAGAGTCAGTCAGAGACAGAGACAGAGTGAGAGACAGGGAGGGAGGCAGAGACAGATACAGAGACAGGCCGACGCAGACAGACACAGAGACAGACAGAGACAGAGACAGAGACGGAGTCAGTCAGAGACAGAGACAGACACGGAGTCAGTCAGAGACAGAGACAGAGACTGAGACACAGACCGACAGAAACAGACAGAGACAGACAGTGACAGAGACAGCGACAAACAGAGACAGAGATAGACAGGGACAGAGACAGAGAGTGCGGCAGAGACAGAGACAGAGACCGACAGAGATAGACAGAGACACACACAGACAGAGACAGGCGGAGAAAGAGACAGCGACAGACAGGGACAGAGACAGAGACAGAGACAGAGACAGAGACAGAGACAGAGGCAGAGGCAGAGACAGAGACAGAGACAGAGACAGAGGCAGAGACAGAGACAGAGACAGAGACAGAGACAGAAACGGACAGAGGCAGAGGCAGAGACAGAGACAGAGACAGAGGCAGACGCAGACAGAGACAGAGACAGAGACGGAGTCAGTCAGAGACAGAGACATAGACAGAAATGACAGTGACACACAGAGACAGACAGAGACAGAGACAGACAGAGACAGAGACTAACAGCGACAGAGTCAGTCAGAGACTGAGGCAGATACAGAGTCAGACAGAGACAGAGACAGAGACTGAGACAGAGACCGACAGCGACAGACAGAGACAGAGACACACAGAGACACACACAGACAGAGACAGACAGAGACAGAGACAGCGACAGACAGAGACAGATATAGACAGAGACAGAGACAAACAGAGACAGTCGCAGACAGAGGCAGACAGGGACATAGACAGAGACAGGAGCAGAGACAGATACAGAGACAGAAACAGAGACAGAGACAGAGACAGAGACAGAGGCAGAGACAGAGACAGAGACAGAGACAGGGATAGAGATAGAGACAGAGACAGAGACAGAGACAGACAGAGACCGAGACAGACAGAGACAGAGACAGGCAGACGCAGACAGAGACAGAGACAGACAGAGACAGAGACACAGACGGAGTCAGTCAGAGACAGAGATAGAGACTGAGACACAGACCGAGAAAAACAGACAGAGACAGACAGAGACAGAGAGAGATAGAGACCCACAGAGACACACACAGACATAGACAGACAGAGACAGAGACAGCGACAGAAGAGACAGATATAGACAGAGACAGAGACAAACAGAGACAGTCGCAGACAGAGGCAGACAGGGACATAGACAGAGACAGAGGCAGAGACAGATACAGAGACAGAAACAGACAGAGATAGAGACAGGGACAGAGACAGAGGCAGAGACAGAGACAGAGACAGAGACAGAGACAGAGACAGAGACAGAGACAGAGACAGAGACAGAGACAGAGACAGAGACAGAGACAGAGACACAGACAGAGACAGAGACAGAGACAGAGACAGAGACAGAGACAGAGACAGAGACAGAGACAGAGAGAGAGACAGAGACAGAGACAGGGACAGAGACAGAGACAGAGACAGAGACGGAGTCAGTCAGAGAGAGAGACAGAGACAGAGACAGGGACAGAGAGAGAGACAGAGACAGAGACAGGGGCAGAGACAGAGACAGAGACAGACACAGAGACAGAGACAGCGACAGAGACAGAGAGAGACAGAGACAGATACAGGGACAGAGACAGAGACAGAGACAGAGACAGAGACAGAGACAGAGACACAGACATAGAGGGAGGCAGACACAGAGACAGAGACAGAGACAGAGACAGAGACAGAGACAGAGACAGAGACAGAGACAGAGACAGAGACAGAGACAGAGACAGAGACAGAGACAGAGACAGAGACAGAGGCAGAGACAGAGACAGAGACAGAGGCAGAGACAGATTCAGAGACAGAAACGGACAGAGATAGAGACAGAGACAGAAATGACAGAGACACACAGAGACAGACAGAGACAGAGTCAGTCAGAGACAGAGCCAGAGACAGAGACAGAGACAGAAATGACAGAGACACACAGAGACAGACAGAGACAGAGCCAGAGACAGAGACAGAGACAGAAATGACAGAGACACACAGAGACAGACAGAGACAGAGCCAGAGACAGAGACAGAAACAGAAATGACAGAGACACACAGAGACCGACAGAGACAGAGTCAGTCAGAGACAGAGCCAGAGACAGAGACAGAGACAGGAATGACAGAGACACACAGAGACAGACAGATACAGAGTCAGTCAGGGACAGAGACATAGACAGAGGCAGAGACAGATACAGAGACAGAAACAGACAGAGATAGAGACAGGGACAGAGACAGAGGCAGAGACAGAGACAGAGTCAGAGACAGAGACAGAGACAGAGACAGAAACGGACACACATAGAGACAGAGACAGAGACAGAGACAGAGGCAGAGACAGAGACAGAGACAGAGACAGAGACAGAGACAGAAACGGACTGAGGCAGAGGCAGAGACAGAGACAGAGGCAGGGACAGAGGCAGAGACAGAGACAGAGACAGGCAGACGCAGACAGAGACAGAGACAGAGACGGAGTCAGTCAGAGACAGAGACCGAGACTGAGACAGAGACCGACAGAGACAGACAGAGACAGGGACACACAGAGACACACACAGACAGAGACAGACAGGGACAGAGACAGAGACCGACAGGGACATAGACAGACAGAGACAGAGACGGACAGAGACAGAGACAGGCAGAGACAGGGACAGACAAAGACAGAGACAGACAGCGACAGAATCAGTCAGAGACACAGACAGAGACATAGACAGAAATGACAGTGACACACAGAGACAGACAGAGACAGAGACAGAGACAGAGACAGAGACAGAGACAGAGACAGAGACAGAGACAGAGACAGAGACAGAGACAGAGACAGAGACAGAGACAGAGACAGAGACAGAGACAGAGGCAGAGACAGAGACAGAGACAGAAACGGACACACGTAGAGACAGAGAGAGAGACAGAGACAGAGGCAGAGACAGAGACAGAGACGGAGACAGAGACAGAAACGAACAGAGGCAGAGGCAGAGACATAGACAGAGGCAGAGACAGAGGCAAAGACAGAGACAGAGACAGGCAGACGCAGACAGAAACAGAGACAGAGACGGAGTCAGTCAGAGACAGAGACAGAGGCAGAAATGACAGTGACACACAGAGACAGACAGAGACCGAGACTGAGACAGAGACCGACAGCGACAGACAGAGACAGAGACACGCACAGACAGAGACAGACAGAGACAGAGACAGCGACAGACAGAGACAGATACAGGCAGTGACAGAGACAGAGACAGAGACAGGGACAGAGACAGAGACAGAGACAGAGACAGAGACAGAGACAGAGACAGAGACAGAGACAGAGACAGAGACAGAGACGGAGACGGAGACGGAGACAGAGACAGAGACAGAGACAGAGACAGAGACAGAGACAGAGACAGAGACAGAGACGGAGATAGAGACAGAGACAGAGACAGAGACAGGCAGGGACAGGGACAGAGACAGAGACAGAGCCAGAGATAGAGACAGAGACAGAGACAGAGACAGAGACAGAGACAGAGACAGAGACAGAGACAGGGACAGAGACAGAGACAGAGACAGAGATAGAGACAGAGACAGAGACAGAGACAGAGATAGAGACAGAGACAGAGACAGAGACAGAGACAGACAGAGACAGGCAGACGCAGACAAAGACAGAGACAGACAGAGACAGACAGCGTCAGAGTCAGTCAGAGACTGAGACAGAGACAGAGTCAGACAGAGACAGGCAGACGCAGACAAAGACAGAGACAGACAGAGACAGACAGCGTCAGAGTCAGTCAGAGACTGAGACAGAGACAGAGTCAGACAGAGACAGAGACAGAGACTGAGACAGAGACCGACAGAGACAGACAGAGGCAGACAGAGACAGAGACACACAGACACACACAGAGACACACACAGACAGAGACAAACAGAGACAGGGACAGTGACAGACGGAGACAGAGATAGACAGAGACAGAGACAGAGTGTGCGGCAGAGACAGAGACAGAGACAGACAGAGATAGACAGTGACACACACAGACAGGGACAGGCGGAGACAGAGACAGCGACAGACAGAAAAGAGACAGAGACAGAGACAGAGACAGAGACAGAGCTAGACACAGAGTCAGAGACGGGGACACAGACACAAACAGAGACAGAGACAGAGACAGAGACAGAGACAGAGACAGAGACAGAGACAGAGACAGAGACAGAGACAGAGACAGAGACAGAGACAGAGACAGAGACAGAGACAGACAGAGACAGACAGAGACAGACAGAGACAGAGACATGCAGAGACAGACAGAGATAGACAGAGACGCACACAGACAGAGACAGGCAGAGGCAGAGACAGCGACAGACAGAGACAGAGACAGAGACAGAGACAGAGAGAGAGACAGAGACAGACACATAGACAGAGAGAGGGACAGACAGAGACAGAGAAAGACAGAGACATAGACAGACAGAGGCAGAGACAGAGACAGAGACAGAGACAGAGACAGGCAGACGCAGACAGAGACAGAGACAGAGACGGAGTCAGTCAGAGACAGAGACAGAGGCAGAAGTGACAGTGACACACAGAGACAGACAGAGACAGAGACTGAGACAGAGACCGACAGCGACAGACAGAGACAGAGACACACAGAGACACACACAGACAGCGACAGGCAGAGACAGAGAC
>NC_134995.1:510000-520000 GCF_050947335.1 Megachile rotundata
GCGACAGGCAGAGACAGAGACAGCGACAGACAGAGACAGATATAGACGGAGACAGAGACAAACAGAGACAGTCGCAGACAGAGGCAGACAGGGACATAGACAGAGACAGGGGCAGAGACAGATACAGAGACAGAAACAGACAGAGATAGAGACAGGGACAGAAGCAGAGGCAGAGACAAAGACAGAGACAGAGACAGAGACAGAGACAGAGACAGAGACAGAGACAGACACAGAGACGGAGACAGAGACAGAGACAGAGACAGAGACAGAGACAGAGACAGAGACAGAGACAGAGGCAGAGACAGAGTCAGAGACAGAGACAGAGACAGAGACAGAGACAGAGACAGAGACAGAGAGAGAGACAGAGACAGAGACAGGGACAGAGACAGAGACAGAGACAGAGACGGAGTCAGTCAGAGAGAGAGACAGAGACAGAGACAGGGACAGAGAGAGAGACAGAGACAGAGACAGGGGCAGAGACAGAGACAGAGACAGACACAGAGACAGAGACAGCGACAGAGACAGAGAGAGACAGAGACAGATACAGGGACAGATACAGAGACAGAGACAGAGACAGAGACAGAGACACAGACATAGACGGAGGCAGACACAGAGACAGAGACAGAGACAGAGACAGAGACAGAGACAGAGACAGAGACAGAGACAGAGACAGAGACAGAGACAGAGACAGAGGCAGAGACAGAGACAGAGACAGAGGCAGAGACAGATTCAGAGACAGAAACGGACAGAGATAGAGACAGAGACAGAAATGACAGAGACACACAGAGACAGACAGAGACAGAGTCAGTCAGAGACAGAGCCAGAGACAGAGACAGAGACAGAAATGACAGAGACACACAGAGACAGACAGAGACAGAGCCAGAGACAGAGACAGAGACAGAAATGACAGAGACACACAGAGACAGACAGAGACAGAGCCAGAGACAGAGACAGAGACAGAAATGACAGAGACACACAGAGACCGACAGAGACAGAGTCAGTCAGAGACAGAGCCAGAGACAGAGACAGAGACAGGAATGACAGAGACACACAGAGACAGACAGAGACAGAGTCAGTCAGGGACAGAGACATAGACAGAGGCAGAGACAGATACAGAGACAGAAACAGACAGAGATAGAGACAGGGACAGAGACAGAGGCAGAGACAGAGACAGAGACGGAGACAGAGACAGAGACAGAGACAGAGACAGAGACAGAGACAGAGACAGAGACAGAGACAGAGTCAGAGACAGAGACAGAGACAGAAACGGACACACATAGAGACAGAGACAGAGACAGAGACAGAGGCAGAGACAGAGACAGAGACAGAGACAGAGACAGAGACAGAAACGGACTGAGGCAGAGGCAGAGACAGAGACAGAGGCAGGGACAGAGGCAGAGACAGAGACAGAGACAGGCAGACGCAGACAGAGACAGAGACAGAGACGGAGTCAGTCAGAGACAGAGACCGAGACTGAGACAGAGACCGACAGAGACAGACAGAGACAGGGACACACAGAGACACACACAGACAGAGACAGACAGGGACAGAGACAGAGACTGACAGGGACATAGACAGACAGAGACAGAGACGGACAGAGACAGAGACAGGCAGAGACAGGGACAGACAAAGACAGAGACAGACAGCGACAGAATCAGTCAGAGACACAGACAGAGACATAGACAGAAATGACAGTGACACACAGAGACAGACAGAGACAGAGACAGAGACAGAGACTAAAA
The DNA here is from genome assembly GCF_050947335.1 of Megachile rotundata. Taxonomy (NCBI): domain Eukaryota; kingdom Metazoa; phylum Arthropoda; class Insecta; order Hymenoptera; family Megachilidae; genus Megachile; species Megachile rotundata. Next base: position 511,743 of record NC_134995.1, read on the forward strand.
GCGACAGAGTCAGTCAGAGGCTGAGGCAGAGACAGAGTCAGACAGAGACAGAGACAGAGACAGAGACAGAGACAGAGCCCGACAGCGACAGACAGAGACAGAGACACACAGAGACACACACAGACAGAGACAGACAGAGACAGAGACAGCGACAGACAGAGACAGATACAGGCAGTTATAGAGACAGAGACAGAGACAGGGACAGAGACAGAGACTGAGACAGACACAGAGACAGAGACAGAGACAGAGGCAGAGACAGAGACAGAGACAGAGACAGAGGCAGAGACAGAGACAGAGACAGAGACAGAGACAGAGACAGAGACAGAGACAGAGACAGAGACAGAGACAGAGACAGAGACAGAGACAGAGACAGAGACAGAGACCGAGACAGAGACAGACAGAGACAGTGACAGACAGATACAGATACAGACAGCGACAGAGTCAGTCAGAGACAGAGACAGAGTGAGAGACAGAGAGGGAGGCAGAGACAGATACGGAGACAGGCCGACGCAGACAGACACAGAGACAGACAGAGACAGAGACAGAGACGGAGTCAGTCAGAGACAGAGACAGACACGGAGTCAGTCAGAGACAGAGACAGAGACTGAGACACAGACCGACAGAAACAGACAGAGACAGACAGTGACAGAGACAGCGACAAACAGAGACAGAGATAGACAGGGACAGAGACAGAGAGTGCGGCAGAGACAGAGACAGAGACCGACAGAGATAGACAGAGACACACACAGACAGAGACAGGCGGAGAAAGAGACAGCGACAGACAGGGACAGAGACAGAGACAGAGGCAGAGACAGAGACAGAGGCAGAGGCAGAGACAGAGACAGAGACAGAGACAGAGGCAGAGACAGAGACAGAGACAGAGACAGAAACGGACAGAGGCAGAGGCAGAGACAGAGACAGAGACAGAGACAGAGGCAGACGCAGACAGAGACAGAGACAGAGACGGAGTCAGTCAGAGACAGAGACATAGACAGAAATGACAGTGACACACAGAGACAGACAGAGACAGAGACAGACAGAGACAGAGACTAACAGCGACAGAGTCAGTCAGAGACTGAGGCAGATACAGAGTCAGACAGAGACAGAGACAGAGACTGAGACAGAGACCGACAGCGACAGACAGAGACAGAGACACACAGAGACACACACAGACAGAGACAGACAGAGACAGAGACAGCGACAGACAGAGACAGATATAGACAGAGACAGAGACAAACAGAGACAGTCGCAGACAGAGGCAGACAGGGACATAGACAGAGACAGGAGCAGAGACAGATACAGAGACAGAAACAGAGACAGAGACAGAGACAGAGACAGAGGCAGAGACAGAGACAGAGACAGAGACAGGGATAGAGATAGAGACAGAGACAGAGACAGAGACAGAGACAGAGACAGAGACAGAGACAGAGACAGAGACAGAGACAGAGACAGTGACAGAGACCGACAGAGACAGAGACACACAGAGACACACACAGACGGAGACAGGCAGAGACAGAGACAGCGACAGACAGAGACTGAGATAGACAGAGACAGAGACAAACAGAGACAGTCGCAGACAGGGACAGACAGGAACATAGACAGACAGTGACAGAGACAGACAGACACGGTGACAGACAGAGACAGAGACAGACAGCGACAGAGTCAGTCAGAGACAGAGACAGAGACAGAGACACAGACATAGAGGGAGGCAGACACAGAGACAGAGACAGAGACAGAGACAGAGACAGAGACAGAGACAGAGACAGAGACAGAGACAGAGACAGAGACAGAGACAGAGACAGAGACAGAGACAGAGACAGAGACAGAGACAGAGACAGAGACAGAGACAGAGACAGAGACAGAAACGGACACACGTAGAGACAGAGAGAGAGACAGAGACAGAGGCAGAGACAGAGACAGAGACGGAGACAGAGACAGAAACGAACAGAGGCAGAGGCAGAGACATAGACAGAGGCAGAGACAGAGGCAAAGACAGAGACAGAGACAGGCAGACGCAGACAGAAACAGAGACAGAGACGGAGTCAGTCAGAGACAGAGACAGAGGCAGAAATGACAGTGACACACAGAGACAGACAGAGACAGAGACTGAGACAGAGACCGACAGCGACAGACAGAGACAGAGACACGCACAGACAGAGACAGACAGAGACAGAGACAGCGACAGACAGAGACAGATACAATCAGTGACAGAGACAGAGACAGAGACAGGGACAGAAACAGAGACAGAGACAGAGACAGAGACAGAGACAGAGACAGAGACAGAGACAGAGACAGAGACAGAGACGGAGACAGAGACCGACAGCGACAGACAGAGACAGAGACACACAGAGACACACACAGACAGCGACAGGCAGAGACAGAGACAGCGACAGACAGAGACAGATATAGACGGAGACAGAGACAAACAGAGACAGTCGCAGCCAGAGGCAGACAGGGACATAGACAGAGACAGGGGCAGAGACAGATACAGAGACAGAAACAGACAGAGATAGAGACAGGGACAGAGGCAGAGGCAGAGACAAAGACAGAGACAGAGACAGAGACAGAGACAGACACAGAGACAGAGACAGAGACAGAGACAGAGACAGAGACAGAGACAGAGACAGAGGCAGAGACAGGGACAGAGACAGAGACAGAGATAGAGATAGAGATAGAGACAGAGACAGAGACAGACGCAGACAGAGACCGAGACAGACAGAGACAGGGACAGGCAGACGCAGACAGAGACAGAGACAGACAGGGACAGAGGCTGGGACGGAGTCAGTCAGAGACAGAGATAGAGACTGAGACACAGACCGAGAAAAACAGACAGAGACAGACAGAGACAGAGAGAGATAGAGACCCACAGAGACACACACAGACATAGACAGACAGAGACAGAGACAGCGACAGAAGAGACAGATATAGACAGAGACAGAGACAAACAGAGATAGTCGCAGACAGAGGCAGACAGGGACATAGACAGAGACAGAGGCAGAGACAGATACAGAGACAGAAACAGACAGAGATAGAGACAGGGACAGAGACAGAGGCAGAGACAGAGACAGAGACAGAGACAGAGACAGAGACAGAGACAGAGACAGAGACAGAGACAGAGACAGAGACAGAGACAGAGACACAGACAGAGACAGAGACAGAGACAGAGACAGAGACAGAGACAGAGACAGAGACAGAGACAGAGACAGAGAGAGAGACAGAGACAGAGACAGGGACAGAGACAGAGACAGAGACAGAGACGGAGTCAGTCAGAGAGAGAGACAGAGACAGAGACAGGGACAGAGAGAGAGACAGAGACAGAGACAGGGGCAGAGACAGAGACAGAGACAGAGACAGAGGCAGAGACAGAGACAGAGACAGAGGCAGAGACAGATTCAGAGACAGAAACGGACAGAGATAGAGACAGAGACAGAAATGACAGAGACACACAGAGACAGACAGAGACAGAGTCAGTCAGAGACAGAGGCAGAGACAGAGACAGAGACAGAAATGACAGAGACACACAGAGACAGACAGAGACAGAGCCAGAGACAGAGACAGAGACAGAAATGACAGAGACACACAGAGACAGACAGAGACAGAGCCAGAGACAGAGACAGAGACAGAAATGACAGAAGCACACAGAGACCGACAGAGACAGAGTCAGTCAGAGACAGAGCCAGAGACAGAGACAGAGACAGGAATGACAGAGACACACAGAGACAGACAGAGACAGAGTCAGTCAGGGACAGAGACATAGACAGAGGCAGAGACAGATACAGAGACAGAAACAGACAGAGATAGAGACAGGGACAGAGACAGAGGCAGAGACAGAGACAGAAACGGAGACAGAGACAGAGACAGAGACAGAGACAGAGACAGAGACAGAGACAGAGACAGAGACAGAGTCAGAGACAGAGACAGAGACAGAGACAGAAACGGACACACATAGAGACAGAGACAGAGACAGAGACAGAGGCAGAGACAGAGACAGAGACAGAGACAGAGACAGAGACAGAAACGGACTGAGGCAGAGGCAGAGACAGAGACAGAGGCAGGGACAGAGGCAGAGACAGAGACAGAGACAGGCAGACGCAGACAGAGACAGAGACAGAGACGGAGTCAGTCAGAGACAGAGACCGAGACTGAGACAGAGACCGACAGAGACAGACAGAGACAGGGACACACAGAGACACACACAGACAGAGACAGACAGGGACAGAGACAGAGACCGACAGGGACATAGACAGACAGAGACAGAGACGGACAGAGACAGAGACAGGCAGAGACAGGGACAGACAAAGACAGAGACAGACAGCGACAGAATCAGTCAGAGACACAGACAGAGACATAGACAGAAATGACAGTGACACACAGAGACAGACAGAGACAGAGACAGAGACAGAGACAGAGACAGAGACAGAGACAGTGACAGAGACAGAGACAGAGACAGAGACAGAGACAGAGACAGAGACAGAGACAGTGACAGAGACCGACAGAGACAGAGACACACAGAGACACACACAGACGGAGACAGGCAGAGACAGAGACAGCGACAGACAGAGACAGAGATAGACAGAGACAGAGACAAACAGAGACAGTCGCAGACAGAGACAGACAGGAACATAGACAGACAGAGACAGAGACAGACAGACACGGTGACAGACAGAGACAGAGACAGACAGCGACAGAGTCAGTCAGAGACAGAGACAGAGACAGAGACACAGACATAGAGGGAGGCAGACACAGAGACAGAGACAGAGACAGAGACAGAGACAGAGACAGAGACAGAGACAGAGACAGAGACAGAGACAGAGACAGAGACAGAGACAGAGACAGAGACAGAGACAGAGACAGAGACAGAGACAGAAACGGACACACGTAGAGACAGAGAGAGAGACAGAGACAGAGGCAGAGACAGAGACAGAGACGGAGACAGAGACAGAAACGAACAGAGGCAGAGGCAGAGACATAGACAGAGGCAGAGACAGAGGCAAAGACAGAGACAGAGACAGGCAGACGCAGACAGAAACAGAGACAGAGACGGAGTCAGTCAGAGACAGAGACAGAGGCAGAAATGACAGTGACACACAGAGACAGACAGAGACAGAGACTGAGACAGAGACCGACAGCGACAGACAGAGACAGAGACACGCACAGACAGAGACAGACAGAGACAGAGACAGCGACAGACAGAGACAGATACAGGCAGTGACAGAGACAGAGACAGAGACAGGGACAGAGACAGAGACAGAGACAGAGACAGAGACAGAGACAGAGACAGAGACAGAGACAGAGACAGAGGCAGAGACAGAGACGGAGACGGAGACGGAGACAGAGACAGAGACAGAGACAGAGACAGAGACAGAGACAGAGACAGAGACAGAGACAGAGACGGAGATAGAGACAGAGACAGAGACAGAGACAGGCAGGGACAGGGACAGAGACAGAGACAGAGCCAGAGATAGAGACAGAGACAGAGACAGAGACAGAGACAGAGACAGAGACAGAGACAGAGACAGAGACAGGGACAGAGACAGAGACAGAGACAGAGATAGAGACAGAGACAGAGACAGAGACAGAGACAGACAGAGACAGGCAGACGCAGACAAAGACAGAGACAGACAGAGACAGACAGCGTCAGAGTCAGTCAGAGACTGAGACAGAGACAGAGTCAGACAGAGACAGAGACAGAGACTGAGACAGAGACCGACAGAGACAGACAGAGGCAGACAGAGACAGAGACACACAGACACACACAGAGACACACACAGACAGAGACAAACAGAGACAGGGACAGTGACAGACGGAGACAGAGATAGACAGAGACAGAGACAGAGTGTGCGGCAGAGACAGAGACAGAGACACGCACAGACAGAGACAGACAGAGACAGAGACAGCGACAGACAGAGACAGATACAAGCAGTGACAGAGACAGAGACGGAGACAGGGACAGAGACTGAGACTGAGACAGAGACAGAGACAGAGACAGAGACAGAGACAGAGACAGAGACAGAGACAGAGACAGAGACAGAGACGGAGACGGAGACGGAGACAGAGACAGAGACAGAGACAGAGACAGAGACAGAGACAGAGACAGAGACAGAGACAGAGACAGAGACAGAGACTGAGATAGAGACAGAGACAGAGACAGAGACAGGCAGGGACAGGGACAGAGACAGAGACAGAGACAGAGATAGAGACAGAGACAGAGACAGAGACAGAGACAGAGACATGGACAGAGACAGAGACAGAGACAGAGATAGAGACAGAGACAGAGACAGAGACAGAGATAGAGACAGAGACAGAGACAGAGACAGAGACAGACAGAGACAGGCAGACGCAGACAAAGACAGAGACAGACAGAGACAGACAGCGTCAGAGTCAGTCAGAGACTGAGACAGAGACAGAGTCAGACAGAGACAGAGACAGAGACTGAGACAGAGACCGACAGAGACAGACAGAGGCAGACAGAGGCAGACAGAGACAGAGACACACAGACACACACAGAGACACACACAGACAGAGACAAACAGAGACAGGGACAGTGACAGACGGAGACAGAGATAGACAGAGACAGAGACAGAGTGTGCGGCAGAGACAGAGACAGAGACAGACAGAGATAGACAGTGACACACACAGACAGGGACAGGCGGAGACAGAGACAGCGACAGACAGAAAAGAGACAGAGACAGAGACAGAGACAGAGACAGAGCTAGACACAGAGTCAGAGACGGGGACACAGACACAGACAGAGATAGAGACAGAGACAGAGACAGAGACGGAGACAGAGACAGAGACAGAGACAGAGACAGAGACGGAGATAGAGACAGAGACAGAGACAGAGACAGGCAGGGACAGGGACAGAGACAGAGACAGAGCCAGAGATAGAGACAGAGACAGAGCCAGAGATAGAGACAGAGACAGAGACAGAGACAGAGACAGGGACAGAGACAGAGACAGAGACAGAGATAGAGACAGAGACAGAGACAGAGACAGAGATAGAGACAGAGACAGAGACAGAGACAGAGACAGACAGAGACAGGCAGACGCAGACAAAGACAGAGACAGACAGAGACAGACAGCGTCAGAGTCAGTCAGAGACTGAGACAGAGACAGAGTCAGACAGAGACAGAGACAGAGACTGAGACAGAGACCGACAGAGACAGACAGAGGCAGACAGAGACAGAGACACACAGACACACACAGAGACACACACAGACAGAGACAAACAGAGACAGGGACAGTGACAGACGGAGACAGAGATAGACAGAGACAGAGACAGAGTGTGCGGCAGAGACAGAGACAGAGACACGCACAGACAGAGACAGACAGAGACAGAGACAGCGACAGACAGAGACAGATACAGGCAGTGACAGAGACAGAGACGGAGACAGGGACAGAGACAGAGACTGAGACAGAGACAGAGACAGAGACAGAGACAGAGACAGAGACGGAGACGGAGACGGAGACAGAGACAGAGACAGAGACAGAGACAGAGACAGAGACAGAGACGGAGACGGAGACGGAGACAGAGACAGAGACAGAGACAGAGACAGAGACAGAGACAGAGACAGAGACAGAGACTGAGATAGAGACAGAGACAGAGACAGAGACAGGCAGGGACAGGGACAGAGACAGAGACAGAGACAGAGATAGAGACAGAGACAGAGACAGAGACAGAGACAGAGACAGAGACAGAGACAGAGACAGAGACAGAGACAGAGACAGAGACAGGGACAGAGACAGAGACAGAGACAGAGATAGAGACAGAGACAGAGACAGAGACAGAGATAGAGACAGAGACAGAGACAGAGACAGACAGAGACAGGCAGACGCAGACAGAGACAGGCAGACGCAGACAAAGACAGAGACAGACAGAGACAGACAGCGTCAGAGTCAGTCAGAGACTGAGACAGAGACAGAGTCAGACAGAGACAGAGACAGAGACTGAGACAGAGACCGACAGAGACAGACAGAGGCAGACAGAGACAGAGACACACAGACACACACAGAGACACACACAGACAGAGACAAACAGAGACAGGGACAGTGACAGACGGAGACAGAGATAGACAGAGACAGAGACAGAGTGTGCGGCAGAGACAGAGACAGAGACAGACAGAGATAGACAGTGACACACACAGACAGGGACAGGCGGAGACAGAGACAGCGACAGACAGAAAAGAGACAGAGACAGAGACAGAGACAGAGACAGAGCTAGACACAGAGTCAGAGACGGGGACACAGACACAAACAGA
>NC_134995.1:522500-527500 GCF_050947335.1 Megachile rotundata
AGAGACAGAGACAGAGACAGAGACAGAGACAGAGACAGAGACAGAGACAGAGACAGAGACAGAGACAGAGACAGAGACAGAGACAGAGACAGAGACAGAGACAGAGACAGACAGAGACAGACAGAGACAGACAGAGACAGAGACATGCGGAGACAGACAGAGATAGACAGAGACACACACAGACAGAGACAGGCAGAGGCAGAGACAGCGACAGACAGAGACAGAGACAGAGACAGAGAGAGAGACAGAGACAGACACATAGACAGAGAGAGGGACAGACAGAGACAGAGAAAGACAGAGACATAGACAGACAGAGGCAGAGACAGAGACAGAGACAGAGACAGAGTCAGTCAGAGACAGAGACAGAGACAGAGACAGAGACAGGCAGACGCAGACAGAGACAGAGACAGAGACGGAGTCAGTCAGAGACAGAGACAGAGGCAGAAGTGACAGTGACACACAGAGACAGACAGAGACAGAGACTGAGACAGAGACCGACAGCGACAGACAGAGACAGAGACACACAGAGACACACACAGACAGCGACAGGCAGAGACAGAGACAGCGACAGACAGAGACAGATATAGACGGAGACAGAGACAAACAGAGACAGTCGCAGACAGAGGCAGACAGGGACATAGACAGAGACAGGGGCAGAGACAGATACAGAGACAGAAACAGACAGAGATAGAGACAGGGACAGAGGCAGAGGCAGAGACAAAGACAGAGACAGAGACAGAGACAGAGACAGACACAGAGACAGAGACAGAGACAGAGACAGAGACAGAGACAGAGACAGAGACAGAGACAGAGACAGAGACAGAGGCAGAGACAGAGTCAGAGACAGAGACAGAGACAGAGACAGAGACAGAGACAGAGAGAGAGACAGAGACAGAGACAGGGACAGAGACAGAGACAGAGACAGAGACGGAGTCAGTCAGAGAGAGAGACAGAGACAGAGACAGGGACAGAGAGAGAGACAGAGACAGAGACAGGGGCAGAGACAGAGACAGAGACAGACACAGAGACAGAGACAGCGACAGAGACAGAGAGAGACAGAGACAGATACAGGGACAGATACAGAGACAGAGACAGAGACAGAGACAGAGACACAGACATAGACGGAGGCAGACACAGAGACAGAGACAGAGACAGAGACAGAGACAGAGACAGAGACAGAGACAGAGACAGAGACAGAGACAGAGACAGAGACAGAGGCAGAGACAGAGACAGAGACAGAGGCAGAGACAGATTCAGAGACAGAAACGGACAGAGATAGAGACAGAGACAGAAATGACAGAGACACACAGAGACAGACAGAGACAGAGTCAGTCAGAGACAGAGCCAGAGACAGAGACAGAGACAGAAATGACAGAGACACACAGAGACAGACAGAGACAGAGCCAGAGACAGAGACAGAGACAGAAATGACAGAGACACACAGAGACAGACAGAGACAGAGCCAGAGACAGAGACAGAGACAGAAATGACAGAGACACACAGAGACCGACAGAGACAGAGTCAGTCAGAGACAGAGCCAGAGACAGAGACAGAGACAGGAATGACAGAGACACACAGAGACAGACAGAGACAGAGTCAGTCAGGGACAGAGACATAGACAGAGGCAGAGACAGATACAGAGACAGAAACAGACAGAGATAGAGACAGGGACAGAGACAGAGGCAGAGACAGAGACAGAGACGGAGACAGAGACAGAGACAGAGACAGAGACAGAGACAGAGACAGAGACAGAGACAGAGACAGAGTCAGAGACAGAGACAGAGACAGAAACGGACACACATAGAGACAGAGACAGAGACAGAGACAGAGGCAGAGACAGAGACAGAGACAGAGACAGAGACAGAGACAGAAACGGACTGAGGCAGAGGCAGAGACAGAGACAGAGGCAGGGACAGAGGCAGAGACAGAGACAGAGACAGGCAGACGCAGACAGAGACAGAGACAGAGACGGAGCCAGTCAGAGACAGAGACCGAGACTGAGACAGAGACCGACAGAGACAGACAGAGACAGGGACACACAGAGACACACACAGACAGAGACAGACAGGGACAGAGACAGAGACTGACAGGGACATAGACAGACAGAGACAGAGACGGACAGAGACAGAGACAGGCAGAGACAGGGACAGACAAAGACAGAGACAGACAGCGACAGAATCAGTCAGAGACACAGACAGAGACATAGACAGAAATGACAGTGACACACAGAGACAGACAGAGACAGAGACAGAGACAGAGACTAAAAGCGACAGAGTCAGTCAGAGGCTGAGGCAGAGACAGAGTCAGACAGAGACAGAGACAGAGACAGAGACAGAGACAGAGCCCGACAGCGACAGACAGAGACAGAGACACACAGAGACACACACAGACAGAGACAGACAGAGACAGAGACAGCGACAGACAGAGACAGATACAGGCAGTTATAGAGACAGAGACAGAGACAGGGACAGAGACAGAGACTGAGACAGACACAGAGACAGAGACAGAGACAGAGGCAGAGACAGAGACAGAGACAGAGACGGAGGCAGAGACAGAGACAGAGACAGAGACAGAGACAGAGACAGAGACAGAGACAGAGACAGAGACAGAGACAGAGACAGAGACAGAGACAGAGACAGAGACCGAGACAGAGACAGACAGAGACAGTGACAGACAGATACAGATACAGACAGCGACAGAGTCAGTCAGAGACAGAGACAGAGTGAGAGACAGAGAGGGAGGCAGAGACAGATACGGAGACAGGCCGACGCAGACAGACACAGAGACAGACAGAGACAGAGACAGAGACGGAGTCAGTCAGAGACAGAGACAGACACGGAGTCAGTCAGAGACAGAGACAGAGACTGAGACACAGACCGACAGAAACAGACAGAGACAGACAGTGACAGAGACAGCGACAAACAGAGACAGAGATAGACAGGGACAGAGACAGAGAGTGCGGCAGAGACAGAGACAGAGACCGACAGAGATAGACAGAGACACACACAGACAGAGACAGGCGGAGAAAGAGACAGCGACAGACAGGGACAGAGACAGAGACAGAGGCAGAGACAGAGACAGAGGCAGAGGCAGAGACAGAGACAGAGACAGAGACAGAGGCAGAGACAGAGACAGAGACAGAGACAGAAACGGACAGAGGCAGAGGCAGAGACAGAGACAGAGACAGAGGCAGACGCAGACAGAGACAGAGACAGAGACGGAGTCAGTCAGAGACAGAGACATAGACAGAAATGACAGTGACACACAGAGACAGACAGAGACAGAGACAGACAGAGACAGAGACTAACAGCGACAGAGTCAGTCAGAGACTGAGGCAGATACAGAGTCAGACAGAGACAGAGACAGAGACTGAGACAGAGACCGACAGCGACAGACAGAGACAGAGACACACAGAGACACACACAGACAGAGACAGACAGAGACAGAGACAGCGACAGACAGAGACAGATATAGACAGAGACAGAGACAAACAGAGACAGTCGCAGACAGAGGCAGACAGGGACATAGACAGAGACAGGAGCAGAGACAGATACAGAGACAGAAACAGAGACAGAGACAGAGACAGAGACAGAGGCAGAGACAGAGACAGAGACAGAGACAGGGATAGAGATAGAGACAGAGACAGAGACAGAGACAGAGACAGAGACAGAGACAGAGACAGAGACAGAGACAGAGACAGAGACAGTGACAGAGACCGACAGAGACAGAGACACACAGAGACACACACAGACGGAGACAGGCAGAGACAGAGACAGCGACAGACAGAGACAGAGATAGACAGAGACAGAGACAAACAGAGACAGTCGCAGACAGGGACAGACAGGAACATAGACAGACAGTGACAGAGACAGACAGACACGGTGACAGACAGAGACAGAGACAGACAGCGACAGAGTCAGTCAGAGACAGAGACAGAGACAGAGACACAGACATAGAGGGAGGCAGACACAGAGACAGAGACAGAGACAGAGACAGAGACAGAGACAGAGACAGAGACAGAGACAGAGACAGAGACAGAGACAGAGACAGAGACAGAGACAGAGACAGAGACAGAGACAGAGACAGAGACAGAAACGGACACACGTAGAGACAGAGAGAGAGACAGAGACAGAGGCAGAGACAGAGACAGAGACGGAGACAGAGACAGAAACGAACAGAGGCAGAGGCAGAGACATAGACAGAGGCAGAGACAGAGGCAAAGACAGAGACAGAGACAGGCAGACGCAGACAGAAACAGAGACAGAGACGGAGTCAGTCAGAGACAGAGACAGAGGCAGAAATGACAGTGACACACAGAGACAGACAGAGACAGAGACTGAGACAGAGACCGACAGCGACAGACAGAGACAGAGACACGCACAGACAGAGACAGACAGAGACAGAGACAGCGACAGACAGAGACAGATACAGGCAGTGACAGAGACAGAGACAGAGACAGGGACAGAAACAGAGACAGAGACAGAGACAGAGACAGAGACAGAGACAGAGACAGAGACAGAGACGGAGACAGAGACCGACAGCGACAGACAGAGACAGAGACACACAGAGACACACACAGACAGCGACAGGCAGAGACAGAGACAGCGACAGACAGAGACAGATATAGACGGAGACAGAGACAAACAGAGACAGTCGCAGCCAGAGGCAGACAGGGACATAGACAGAGACAGGGGCAGAGACAGATACAGAGACAGAAACAGACAGAGATAGAGACAGGGACAGAGGCAGAGGCAGAGACAAAGACAGAGACAGAGACAGAGACAGAGACAGACACAGAGACAGAGACAGAGACAGAGACAGAGACAGAGACAGAGACAGAGACAGAGGCAGAGACAGGGACAGAGACAGAGACAGAGATAGAGATAGAGACAGAGACAGAGACAGACGCAGACAGAGACCGAGACAGACAGAGACAGGGACAGGCAGACGCAGACAGAGACAGAGACAGACAGGGACAGAGGCTGGGACGGAGTCAGTCA
>NC_134995.1:535000-537500 GCF_050947335.1 Megachile rotundata
GAGACAGAGACAGAGACAGAGACAGAGACAGAAACGGACAGAGGCAGAGGCAGAGACAGAGACAGAGACAGAGGCAGACGCAGACAGAGACAGAGACAGAGACGGAGTCAGTCAGAGACAGAGACATAGACAGAAATGACAGTGACACACAGAGACAGACAGAGACAGAGACAGACAGAGACAGAGACTAACAGCGACAGAGTCAGTCAGAGACTGAGGCAGATACAGAGTCAGACAGAGACAGAGACAGAGACTGAGACAGAGACCGACAGCGACAGACAGAGACAGAGACACACAGAGACACACACAGACAGAGACAGACAGAGACAGAGACAGCGACAGACAGAGACAGATATAGACAGAGACAGAGACAAACAGAGACAGTCGCAGACAGAGGCAGACAGGGACATAGACAGAGACAGGAGCAGAGACAGATACAGAGACAGAAACAGAGACAGAGACAGAGACAGAGACAGAGGCAGAGACAGAGACAGAGACAGAGACAGGGATAGAGATAGAGACAGAGACAGAGACAGAGACAGACAGAGACCGAGACAGACAGAGACAGAGACAGGCAGACGCAGACAGAGACAGAGACAGACAGAGACAGAGACACAGACGGAGTCAGTCAGAGACAGAGATAGAGACTGAGACACAGACCGAGAAAAACAGACAGAGACAGACAGAGACAGAGAGAGATAGAGACCCACAGAGACACACACAGACATAGACAGACAGAGACAGAGACAGCGACAGAAGAGACAGATATAGACAGAGACAGAGACAAACAGAGACAGTCGCAGACAGAGGCAGACAGGGACATAGACAGAGACAGAGGCAGAGACAGATACAGAGACAGAAACAGACAGAGATAGAGACAGGGACAGAGACAGAGGCAGAGACAGAGACAGAGACAGAGACAGAGACAGAGACAGAGACAGAGACAGAGACAGAGACAGAGACAGAGACAGAGACAGAGACAGAGACAGAGACAGAGACACAGACAGAGACAGAGACAGAGACAGAGACAGAGACAGAGACAGAGACAGAGACAGAGACAGAGAGAGAGACAGAGACAGAGACAGGGACAGAGACAGAGACAGAGACAGAGACGGAGTCAGTCAGAGAGAGAGACAGAGACAGAGACAGGGACAGAGAGAGAGACAGAGACAGAGACAGGGGCAGAGACAGAGACAGAGACAGACACAGAGACAGAGACAGCGACAGAGACAGAGAGAGACAGAGACAGATACAGGGACAGAGACAGAGACAGAGACAGAGACAGAGACAGAGACAGAGACACAGACATAGAGGGAGGCAGACACAGAGACAGAGACAGAGACAGAGACAGAGACAGAGACAGAGACAGAGACAGAGACAGAGACAGAGACAGAGACAGAGACAGAGACAGAGGCAGAGACAGAGACAGAGACAGAGGCAGAGACAGATTCAGAGACAGAAACGGACAGAGATAGAGACAGAGACAGAAATGACAGAGACACACAGAGACAGACAGAGACAGAGTCAGTCAGAGACAGAGCCAGAGACAGAGACAGAGACAGAAATGACAGAGACACACAGAGACAGACAGAGACAGAGCCAGAGACAGAGACAGAGACAGAAATGACAGAGACACACAGAGACAGACAGAGACAGAGCCAGAGACAGAGACAGAAACAGAAATGACAGAGACACACAGAGACCGACAGAGACAGAGTCAGTCAGAGACAGAGCCAGAGACAGAGACAGAGACAGGAATGACAGAGACACACAGAGACAGACAGATACAGAGTCAGTCAGGGACAGAGACATAGACAGAGGCAGAGACAGATACAGAGACAGAAACAGACAGAGATAGAGACAGGGACAGAGACAGAGGCAGAGACAGAGACAGAGACGGAGACAGAGACAGAGACAGAGACAGAGACAGAGACAGAGACAGAGACAGAGACAGAGACAGAGACAGAGACAGAGTCAGAGACAGAGACAGAGACAGAGACAGAAACGGACACACATAGAGACAGAGACAGAGACAGAGACAGAGGCAGAGACAGAGACAGAGACAGAGACAGAGACAGAGACAGAGACAGAAACGGACTGAGGCAGAGGCAGAGACAGAGACAGAGGCAGGGACAGAGGCAGAGACAGAGACAGAGACAGGCAGACGCAGACAGAGACAGAGACAGAGACGGAGTCAGTCAGAGACAGAGACCGAGACTGAGACAGAGACCGACAGAGACAGACAGAGACAGGGACACACAGAGACACACACAGACAGAGACAGACAGGGACAGAGACAGAGACCGACAGGGACATAGACAGACAGAGACAGAGACGGACAGAGACAGAGACAGGCAGAGACAGGGACAGACAAAGACAGAGACAGACAGCGACAGAATCAGTCAGAGACACAGACAGAGACATAGACAGAAATGACAGTGACACACAGAGACAGACAGAGACAGAGACAGAGACAGAGACAGAGACAGAGACAGAGACA
>NC_134995.1:545000-552500 GCF_050947335.1 Megachile rotundata
GAGACAGAGACGGAGTCAGTCAGAGAGAGAGACAGAGACAGAGACAGGGACAGAGAGAGAGACAGAGACAGAGACAGGGGCAGAGACAGAGACAGAGACAGACACAGAGACAGAGACAGCGACAGAGACAGAGAGAGACAGAGACAGATACAGAGACAGATACAGAGACAGAGACAGAGACAGAGACAGAGACACAGACATAGACGGAGGCAGACACAGAGACAGAGACAGAGACAGAGACAGAGACAGAGACAGAGACAGAGACAGAGACAGAGACAGAGACAGAGACAGAGACAGAGGCAGAGACAGAGACAGAGACAGAGGCAGAGACAGATTCAGAGACAGAAACGGACAGAGATAGAGACAGAGACAGAAATGACAGAGACACACAGAGACAGACAGAGACAGAGTCAGTCAGAGACAGAGCCAGAGACAGAGACAGAGACAGAAATGACAGAGACACACAGAGACAGACAGAGACAGAGCCAGAGACAGAGACAGAGACAGAAATGACAGAGACACACAGAGACAGACAGAGACAGAGCCAGAGACAGAGACAGAGACAGAAATGACAGAGACACACAGAGACCGACAGAGACAGAGTCAGTCAGAGACAGAGCCAGAGACAGAGACAGAGACAGGAATGACAGAGACACACAGAGACAGACAGAGACAGAGTCAGTCAGGGACAGAGACATAGACAGAGGCAGAGACAGATACAGAGACAGAAACAGACAGAGATAGAGACAGGGACAGAGACAGAGGCAGAGACAGAGACAGAGACGGAGACAGAGACAGAGACAGAGACAGAGACAGAGACAGAGACAGAGACAGAGACAGAGTCAGAGACAGAGACAGAGACAGAAACGGACACACATAGAGACAGAGACAGAGACAGAGACAGAGGCAGAGACAGAGACAGAGACAGAGACAGAGACAGAGACAGAAACGGACTGAGGCAGAGGCAGAGACAGAGACAGAGGCAGGGACAGAGGCAGAGACAGAGACAGAGACAGGCAGACGCAGACAGAGACAGAGACAGAGACGGAGTCAGTCAGAGACAGAGACCGAGACTGAGACAGAGACCGACAGAGACAGACAGAGACAGGGACACACAGAGACACACACAGACAGAGACAGACAGGGACAGAGACAGAGACTGACAGGGACATAGACAGACAGAGACAGAGACGGACAGAGACAGAGACAGGCAGAGACAGGGACAGACAAAGACAGAGACAGACAGCGACAGAATCAGTCAGAGACACAGACAGAGACATAGACAGAAATGACAGTGACACACAGAGACAGACAGAGACAGAGACAGAGACAGAGACTAAAAGCGACAGAGTCAGTCAGAGGCTGAGGCAGAGACAGAGTCAGACAGAGACAGAGACAGAGACAGAGACAGAGACAGAGCCCGACAGCGACAGACAGAGACAGAGACACACAGAGACACACACAGACAGAGACAGACAGAGACAGAGACAGCGACAGACAGAGACAGATACAGGCAGTTATAGAGACAGAGACAGAGACAGGGACAGAGACAGAGACTGAGACAGACACAGAGACAGAGACAGAGACAGAGGCAGAGACAGAGACAGAGACAGAGACAGAGGCAGAGACAGAGACAGAGACAGAGACAGAGACAGAGACAGAGACAGAGACAGAGACAGAGACAGAGACAGAGACAGAGACAGAGACAGAGACCGAGACAGAGACAGACAGAGACAGTGACAGACAGATACAGATACAGACAGCGACAGAGTCAGTCAGAGACAGAGACAGAGTGAGAGACAGAGAGGGAGGCAGAGACAGATACGGAGACAGGCCGACGCAGACAGACACAGAGACAGACAGAGACAGAGACAGAGACGGAGTCAGTCAGAGACAGAGACAGACACGGAGTCAGTCAGAGACAGAGACAGAGACTGAGACACAGACCGACAGAAACAGACAGAGACAGACAGTGACAGAGACAGCGACAAACAGAGACAGAGATAGACAGGGACAGAGACAGAGAGTGCGGCAGAGACAGAGACAGAGACCGACAGAGATAGACAGAGACACACACAGACAGAGACAGGCGGAGAAAGAGACAGCGACAGACAGGGACAGAGACAGAGACAGAGGCAGAGACAGAGACAGAGGCAGAGGCAGAGACAGAGACAGAGACAGAGACAGAGGCAGAGACAGAGACAGAGACAGAGACAGAAACGGACAGAGGCAGAGGCAGAGACAGAGACAGAGACAGAGGCAGACGCAGACAGAGACAGAGACAGAGACGGAGTCAGTCAGAGACAGAGACATAGACAGAAATGACAGTGACACACAGAGACAGACAGAGACAGAGACAGACAGAGACAGAGACTAACAGCGACAGAGTCAGTCAGAGACTGAGGCAGATACAGAGTCAGACAGAGACAGAGACAGAGACTGAGACAGAGACCGACAGCGACAGACAGAGACAGAGACACACAGAGACACACACAGACAGAGACAGACAGAGACAGAGACAGCGACAGACAGAGACAGATATAGACAGAGACAGAGACAAACAGAGACAGTCGCAGACAGAGGCAGACAGGGACATAGACAGAGACAGGAGCAGAGACAGATACAGAGACAGAAACAGAGACAGAGACAGAGACAGAGACAGAGGCAGAGACAGAGACAGAGACAGAGACAGGGATAGAGATAGAGACAGAGACAGAGACAGAGACAGAGACAGAGACAGAGACAGAGACAGAGACAGAGACAGAGACAGTGACAGAGACCGACAGAGACAGAGACACACAGAGACACACACAGACGGAGACAGGCAGAGACAGAGACAGCGACAGACAGAGACAGAGATAGACAGAGACAGAGACAAACAGAGACAGTCGCAGACAGGGACAGACAGGAACATAGACAGACAGTGACAGAGACAGACAGACACGGTGACAGACAGAGACAGAGACAGACAGCGACAGAGTCAGTCAGAGACAGAGACAGAGACAGAGACACAGACATAGAGGGAGGCAGACACAGAGACAGAGACAGAGACAGAGACAGAGACAGAGACAGAGACAGAGACAGAGACAGAGACAGAGACAGAGACAGAGACAGAGACAGAGACAGAGACAGAGACAGAGACAGAGACAGAGACAGAGACAGAGACAGAGACAGAGACAGAGACAGAAACGGACACACGTAGAGACAGAGAGAGAGACAGAGACAGAGGCAGAGACAGAGACAGAGACGGAGACAGAGACAGAAACGAACAGAGGCAGAGGCAGAGACATAGACAGAGGCAGAGACAGAGGCAAAGACAGAGACAGAGACAGGCAGACGCAGACAGAAACAGAGACAGAGACGGAGTCAGTCAGAGACAGAGACAGAGGCAGAAATGACAGTGACACACAGAGACAGACAGAGACAGAGACTGAGACAGAGACCGACAGCGACAGACAGAGACAGAGACACGCACAGACAGAGACAGACAGAGACAGAGACAGCGACAGACAGAGACAGATACAGGCAGTGACAGAGACAGAGACAGAGACAGGGACAGAAACAGAGACAGAGACAGAGACAGAGACAGAGACAGAGACAGAGACAGAGACAGAGACAGAGACAGAGACGGAGACAGAGACCGACAGCGACAGACAGAGACAGAGACACACAGAGACACACACAGACAGCGACAGGCAGAGACAGAGACAGCGACAGACAGAGACAGATATAGACGGAGACAGAGACAAACAGAGACAGTCGCAGCCAGAGGCAGACAGGGACATAGACAGAGACAGGGGCAGAGACAGATACAGAGACAGAAACAGACAGAGATAGAGACAGGGACAGAGGCAGAGGCAGAGACAAAGACAGAGACAGAGACAGAGACAGAGACAGACACAGAGACAGAGACAGAGACAGAGACAGAGACAGAGACAGAGACAGAGACAGAGGCAGAGACAGGGACAGAGACAGAGACAGAGATAGAGATAGAGACAGAGACAGAGACAGACGCAGACAGAGACCGAGACAGACAGAGACAGGGACAGGCAGACGCAGACAGAGACAGAGACAGACAGGGACAGAGGCTGGGACGGAGTCAGTCAGAGACAGAGATAGAGACTGAGACACAGACCGAGAAAAACAGACAGAGACAGACAGAGACAGAGAGAGATAGAGACCCACAGAGACACACACAGACATAGACAGACAGAGACAGAGACAGCGACAGAAGAGACAGATATAGACAGAGACAGAGACAAACAGAGATAGTCGCAGACAGAGGCAGACAGGGACATAGACAGAGACAGAGGCAGAGACAGATACAGAGACAGAAACAGACAGAGATAGAGACAGGGACAGAGACAGAGGCAGAGACAGAGACAGAGACAGAGACAGAGACAGAGACAGAGACAGAGACAGAGACAGAGACAGAGACAGAGACAGAGACAGAGACACAGACAGAGACAGAGACAGAGACAGAGACAGAGACAGAGACAGAGACAGAGACAGAGACAGAGACAGAGAGAGAGACAGAGACAGAGACAGGGACAGAGACAGAGACAGAGACAGAGACGGAGTCAGTCAGAGAGAGAGACAGAGACAGAGACAGGGACAGAGAGAGAGACAGAGACAGAGACAGGGGCAGAGACAGAGACAGAGACAGACACAGAGACAGAGACAGCGACAGAGACAGAGAGAGACAGAGACAGATACAGGGACAGAGACAGAGACAGAGACAGAGACAGAGACAGAGACACAGACATAGAGGGAGGCAGACACAGAGACAGAGACAGAGACAGAGACAGAGACAGAGAAAGAGACAGAGACAGAGACAGAGACAGAGACAGAGACAGAGACAGAGACAGAGGCAGAGACAGAGACAGAGACAGAGGCAGAGACAGATTCAGAGACAGAAACGGACAGAGATAGAGACAGAGACAGAAATGACAGAGACACACAGAGACAGACAGAGACAGAGTCAGTCAGAGACAGAGCCAGAGACAGAGACAGAGACAGAAATGACAGAGACACACAGAGACAGACAGAGACAGAGCCAGAGACAGAGACAGAGACAGAAATGACAGAGACACACAGAGACAGACAGAGACAGAGCCAGAGACAGAGACAGAGACAGAAATGACAGAAGCACACAGAGACCGACAGAGACAGAGTCAGTCAGAGACAGAGCCAGAGACAGAGACAGAGACAGGAATGACAGAGACACACAGAGACAGACAGAGACAGAGTCAGTCAGGGACAGAGACATAGACAGAGGCAGAGACAGATACAGAGACAGAAACAGACAGAGATAGAGACAGGGACAGAGACAGAGGCAGAGACAGAGACAGAGACGGAGACAGAGACAGAGACAGAGACAGAGACAGAGACAGAGACAGAGACAGAGACAGAGACAGAGTCAGAGACAGAGACAGAGACAGAGACAGAAACGGACACACATAGAGACAGAGACAGAGACAGAGACAGAGGCAGAGACAGAGACAGAGACAGAGACAGAGACAGAGACAGAAACGGACTGAGGCAGAGGCAGAGACAGAGACAGAGGCAGGGACAGAGGCAGAGACAGAGACAGAGACAGGCAGACGCAGACAGAGACAGAGACAGAGACGGAGTCAGTCAGAGACAGAGACCGAGACTGAGACAGAGACCGACAGAGACAGACAGAGACAGGGACACACAGAGACACACACAGACAGAGACAGACAGGGACAGAGACAGAGACCGACAGGGACATAGACAGACAGAGACAGAGACGGACAGAGACAGAGACAGGCAGAGACAGGGACAGACAAAGACAGAGACAGACAGCGACAGAATCAGTCAGAGACACAGACAGAGACATAGACAGAAATGACAGTGACACACAGAGACAGACAGAGACAGAGACAGAGACAGAGACAGAGACAGAGACAGAGACAGTGACAGAGACAGAGACAGAGACAGAGACAGAGACAGAGACAGAGACAGAGACAGTGACAGAGACCGACAGAGACAGAGACACACAGAGACACACACAGACGGAGACAGGCAGAGACAGAGACAGCGACAGACAGAGACAGAGATAGACAGAGACAGAGACAAACAGAGACAGTCGCAGACAGAGACAGACAGGAACATAGACAGACAGAGACAGAGACAGACAGACACGGTGACAGACAGAGACAGAGACAGACAGCGACAGAGTCAGTCAGAGACAGAGACAGAGACAGAGACACAGACATAGAGGGAGGCAGACACAGAGACAGAGACAGAGACAGAGACAGAGACAGAGACAGAGACAGAGACAGAGACAGAGACAGAGACAGAGACAGAGACAGAGACAGAGACAGAGACAGAGACAGAGACAGAGACAGAGACAGAAACGGACACACGTAGAGACAGAGAGAGAGACAGAGACAGAGGCAGAGACAGAGACAGAGACGGAGACAGAGACAGAAACGAACAGAGGCAGAGGCAGAGACATAGACAGAGGCAGAGACAGAGGCAAAGACAGAGACAGAGACAGGCAGACGCAGACAGAAACAGAGACAGAGACGGAGTCAGTCAGAGACAGAGACAGAGGCAGAAATGACAGTGACACACAGAGACAGACAGAGACAGAGACTGAGACAGAGACCGACAGCGACAGACAGAGACAGAGACACGCACAGACAGAGACAGACAGAGACAGAGACAGCGACAGACAGAGACAGATACAGGCAGTGACAGAGACAGAGACAGAGACAGGGACAGAGACAGAGACAGAGACAGAGACAGAGACAGAGACAGAGACAGAGACAGAGACAGAGACAGAGACAGAGACAGAGACGGAGACGGAGACGGAGACAGAGACAGAGACAGAGACAGAGACAGAGACAGAGACAGAGACAGAGACAGAGACAGAGACGGAGATAGAGACAGAGACAGAGACAGAGACAGGCAGGGACAGGGACAGAGACAGAGACAGAGCCAGAGATAGAGACAGAGACAGAGACAGAGACAGAGACAGAGACAGAGACAGAGACAGAGACAGAGACAGAGACAGGGACAGAGACAGAGACAGAGACAGAGATAGAGACAGAGACAGAGACAGAGACAGAGACAGACAGAGACAGGCAGACGCAGACAAAGACAGAGACAGACAGAGACAGACAGCGTCAGAGTCAGTCAGAGACTGAGACAGAGACAGAGTCAGACAGAGACAGAGACAGAGACTGAGACAGAGACCGACAGAGACAGACAGAGGCAGACAGAGACAGAGACACACAGACACACACAGAGACACACACAGACAGAGACAAACAGAGACAGGGACAGTGACAGACGGAGACAGAGATAGACAGAGACAGAGACAGAGTGTGCGGCAGAGACAGAGACAGAGACACGCACAGACAGAGACAGACAGAGACAGAGACAGCGACAGACAGAGACAGATACAAGCAGTGACAGAGACAGAGACGGAGACAGGGACAGAGACTGAGACTGAGACAGAGACAGAGA
>NC_134995.1:560000-562500 GCF_050947335.1 Megachile rotundata
AGAAGTGACAGTGACACACAGAGACAGACAGAGACAGAGACTGAGACAGAGACCGACAGCGACAGACAGAGACAGAGACACACAGAGACACACACAGACAGCGACAGGCAGAGACAGAGACAGCGACAGACAGAGACAGATAGAGGCAGTGACAGAGACAGAGACAGAGACAGGGACAGAGACAGAGACAGAGACAGAGACAGAGACAGAGACAGAGACAGAGACAGAGACAGTGACAGAGA
Source organism: Megachile rotundata (assembly GCF_050947335.1). NCBI lineage: Eukaryota > Metazoa > Arthropoda > Insecta > Hymenoptera > Megachilidae > Megachile > Megachile rotundata. The sequence continues at coordinate 560,243 of NC_134995.1, forward strand.
CAGAGACGGAGACGGAGACAGAGACAGAGACAGAGACAGAGAGAGAGACAGGCAGACACAGACAGAGACAGAGACAGAGACGGAGTCAGTCAGAGACAGAGACAGAGAAAGAAATGACAGTGACACACAGAGACAGACAGAGACACACAGAGACATAGACAGCGACAGACTGAGACAGAGACAGAGACAGAGACAGAGACAGAGACACAGACAGAGACAGAGACAGAGGCAGACACAGAGACAGAGACAGAGACAGGGACAGAGACAGAGACAGAGACACAGACAGACAGAGACAGAGACACACAGAGACACACACAGACAGCGACAGGCAGAGACAGAGACAGCGACAGACAGAGACAGATAGAGGCAGTGACAGAGACAGAGACAGAGACAGGGACAGAGACAGAGACAGAGACAGAGACAGAGACAGAGACAGAGACAGAGACAGAGACAGAGACAGAGACAGAGACAGAGACAGAGACGGAGACGGAGACAGAGACAGAGACAGAGACAGAGAGAGAGACAGGCAGACACAGACAGAGACAGAGACAGAGACGGAGTCAGTCAGAGACAGAGACAGAGAAAGAAATGACAGTGACACACAGAGACAGACAGAGACACACAGAGACAGAGACAGCGACAGACTGAGACAGAGACAGAGACAGAGACAGAGACAGAGACAGAGACAGAGACAGAGACAGAGACAGAGACAGAGACAGAGACAGAGACAGAGACAGAGACAGAGACAGAGACAGAGACAGAGACAGAGACAGAGGCAGACACAGAGACAGAGACAGAGACAGAGACAGAGACAGAGACAGAGAGAGAGACAGACAGAGACAGAGACAGACAGAGGCAGAGACAGAGACAGAGACAGAGACAGAGACAGAGACAGAGACAGAGACAGCGACAGAGACAGAGACAGAGACAGAGACAGCGACAGAGACAGGGACAGAGTCAGAGACAGAGACAGAGACAGAGACCGACAGGGACATAGACAGACAGAGACAGAGACAGACAGAGACAGAGACAGGCAGAGACAGGGACAGACAAAGACAGAGACAGACAGGGACAGAGTCAGTCACAGACACAGACAGAGACGGAGACAGAGACGGAGGCAGACAGAGACAGAGGCAGAGACAGAGACAGAGACAGAGACGGAGAAGGAGACGGAGACGGTGACGGGGACGGAGACGGGGACGGCGACGCGGACGGGGACGGGGACGCGGACGGAGACGGAGACGGAGACGGAGACGGAGGCAGAGACAGAGACAGAGATAGAGACAGAGACAGAGACAGAGACAGGCAGGGACAGGGACAGAGACAGAGACAGAGACAGAGATAGAGACAGAGACAGAGACAGAGACAGAGACAGAGACAGGGACAGAGACAGAGACAGAGACAGAGATAGAGACAGAGACAGAGACAGAGACAGAGATAGAGACAGAGACAGAGACAGAGACAGAGACAGACAGAGACAGGCAGACGCAGACAGAGACAGGCAGACGCAGACAAAGACAGAGACAGACAGAGACAGACAGAGACAGACAGCGTCAGAGTCAGTCAGAGACTGAGACAGAGACAGATTCAGACAGAGACAGAGACAGAGACTGAGACAGAGACCGACAGAGACAGACAGAGGCAGACAGAGACAGAAACACACAGACACACACAGAGACACACACAGACAGAGACAAACAGAGACAGGGACAGTGACAGACGGAGACAGAGATAGACAGAGACAGAGGCAGAGTGTGCGGCAGAGACAGAGACAGAGACAGACAGAGATAGACAGTGACACACACAGACAGGGACAGGCGGAGACAGAGACAGCGACAGACAGAAAAGAGACAGAGACAGAGACAGAGACAGAGACAGAGACAGAGACAGAGACAGAGACAGAGACAGAGACAGAGACAGAGACAGAGACAGAGACAGAGACAGAGACAGAGACAGAGACAGACAGAGACAGACAGAGACAGACAGAGACAGACAGAGACAGAGACATGCAGAGACAGACAGAGATAGACAGAGACACACACAGACAGAGACAGGCAGAGGCAGAGACAGCGACAGACAGAGACAGAGACAGAGACAGAGAGAGAGACAGAGACAGACACATAGACAGAGAGAGGGACAGACAGAGACAGAGAAAGACAGAGACATAGACAGACAGAGGCAGAGACAGAGTCAGTCAGAGACAGAGACAGAGACAGAGACAGAGACAGAGACAGGCAGACGCAGACAGAGACAGAGAC
>NC_134995.1:567500-570000 GCF_050947335.1 Megachile rotundata
AGGGGCAGGCGGAGACAGAGACAGCGACAGACAGAAAAGAGACAGAGACAGAGACAGAGACAGAGACAGAGACAGAGACAGAGACAGAGACAGAGACAGAGACAGAGACAGAGACAGAGACAGAGACAGAGACAGAGACAGACAGAGACAGACAGAGACAGACAGAGACAGAGACATGCAGAGACAGACAGAGATAGACAGAGACACACACAGACAGAGACAGGCAGAGGCAGAGACAGCGACAGACAGAGACAGAGACAGAGACAGAGAGAGAGACAGAGACAGACACATAGACAGAGAGAGGGACAGACAGAGACAGAGAAAGACAGAGACATAGACAGACAGAGGCAGAGACAGAGACAGAGACAGAGACAGAGTCAGTCAGAGACAGAGACAGAGACAGAGACAGAGAGAGAGACAGGCAGACGCAGACAGAGACAGAGACAGAGACGGAGTCAGTCAGAGACAGAGACAGAGGCAGAAGTGACAGTGACACACAGAGACAGACAGAGACAGAGACTGAGACAGAGACCGACAGCGACAGACAGAGACAGAGACACACAGAGACACACACAGACAGCGACAGGCAGAGACAGAGACAGCGACAGACAGAGACAGATAGAGGCAGTGACAGAGACAGAGACAGAGACAGGGACAGAGACAGAGACAGAGACAGAGACAGAGACAGAGACAGAGACAGAGACAGAGACAGTGACAGAGACAGAGACGGAGACGGAGACAGAGACAGAGACAGAGACAGAGAGAGAGACAGGCAGACACAGACAGAGACAGAGACAGAGACGGAGTCAGTCAGAGACAGAGACAGAGAAAGAAATGACAGTGACACACAGAGACAGACAGAGACACACAGAGACAGAGACAGCGACAGACTGAGACAGAGACAGAGACAGAGACAGAGACAGAGACACAGACAGAGACAGAGACAGAGGCAGACACAGAGACAGAGACAGAGACAGGGACAGAGACAGAGACAGAGACACAGACAGACAGAGACAGAGACACACAGAGACACACACAGACAGCGACAGGCAGAGACAGAGACAGCGACAGACAGAGACAGATAGAGGCAGTGACAGAGACAGAGACAGAGACAGGGACAGAGACAGAGACAGAGACAGAGACAGAGACAGAGACAGAGACAGAGACAGAGACAGAGACAGAGACAGAGACAGAGACAGAGACAGAGACGGAGACGGAGACAGAGACAGAGACAGAGACAGAGAGAGAGACAGGCAGACACAGACAGAGACAGAGACAGAGACGGAGTCAGTCTGAGACAGAGACAGAGAAAGAAATGACAGTGACACACAGAGACAGACAGAGACACACAGAGACAGAGACAGCGACAGACTGAGACAGAGACAGAGACAGAGACAGAGACAGAGACAGAGACAGAGACAGAGACAGAGACAGAGACAGAGACAGAGACAGAGACAGAGACAGAGACAGAGGCAGACACAGAGACAGAGACAGAGACAGAGACAGAGACAGAGACAGAGAGAGAGACAGACAGAGACAGAGACAGACAGAGGCAGAGACAGAGACAGAGACAGAGACAGAGACAGAGACAGAGACAGAGACAGAGACAGAGACAGCGACAGAGACAGAGACAGAGACAGAGACAGCGACAGAGACAGGGACAGAGTCAGAGACAGAGACAGAGACAGAGACCGACAGGGACATAGACAGACAGAGACAGAGACAGACAGAGACAGAGACAGGCAGAGACAGGGACAGACAAAGACAGAGACAGACAGGGACAGAGTCAGTCACAGACACAGACAGAGACGGAGACAGAGACGGAGGCAGACAGAGACAGAGGCAGAGACAGAGACAGAGACAGAGACGGAGAAGGAGACGGAGACGGTGACGGGGACGGAGACGGGGACGGCGACGCGGACGGGGACGGGGACGCGGACGGAGACGGAGACGGAGACGGAGACGGAGGCAGAGACAGAGACAGAGATAGAGACAGAGACAGAGACAGAGACAGGCAGGGACAGGGACAGAGACAGAGACAGAGACAGAGATAGAGACAGAGACAGAGACAGAGACAGAGACAGAGACAGGGACAGAGACAGAGACAGAGACAGAGATAGAGACAGAGACAGAGACAGAGACAGAGATAGAGACAGAGACAGAGACAGAGACAGAGACAGACAGAGACAGGCAGACGCAGACAGAGACAGGCAGACGCAGACAAAGACAGAGACAGACAGAGACAGACAGAGACAGACAGCGTCAGAGTCAGTCAGAGACTGAGACAGAGACAGATTCAGACAGAGACAGAGACAGAGACTGAGACAGAGACCGACAGAGACAGACAGAGGCAGACAGAGACAGAAACACACAGACACACACAGAGACACACACAGACAGAGACAAACAGAGACAGGGACAGTGACAGACGGAGACAGAGATAGACAGAGACAGAGGCAGAGTGTGCGGCAGAGACAGAGACAGAGACAGACAGAGATAG
>NC_134995.1:582500-585000 GCF_050947335.1 Megachile rotundata
ACAGAGAGAGGGACAGACAGAGACAGAGAAAGACAGAGACATAGACAGACAGAGGCAGAGACAGAGTCAGTCAGAGACAGAGACAGAGACAGAGACAGAGACAGAGACAGGCAGACGCAGACAGAGACAGAGACAGAGACGGAGTCAGTCAGAGACAGAGACAGAGGCAGAAGTGACAGTGACACACAGAGACAGACAGAGACAGAGACTGAGACAGAGACCGACAGCGACAGACAGAGACAGAGACACACAGAGACACACACAGACAGCGACAGGCAGAGACAGAGACAGCGACAGACAGAGACAGATAGAGGCAGTGACGGAGACAGAGACAGAGACAGGGACAGAGACAGAGACAGAGACAGAGACAGAGACTGAGACAGAGACAGAGACAGAGACAGAGACAGAGACAGAGACAGAGACAGAGACGGAGACGGAGACAGAGACAGAGACAGAGACAGAGACAGAGACAGAGACAGAGACAGAGACAGAGGCAGACACAGAGACAGAGACAGAGACAGAGACAGAGGCAGAGACAGAGACAGACAGAGACAGAGACACACAGAGACACACACAGACAGCGACAGGCAGAGACAGAGACAGCGACAGACAGAGACAGATAGAGGCAGTGACAGAGACAGAGACAGAGACAGGGACAGAGACAGAGACAGAGACAGAGACAGAGACAGAGACAGAGACAGAGACAGAGACAGAGACAGAGACAGAGACAGAGACAGAGACAGAGACAGAGACAGAGACAGAGACAGACAGAGACAGACAGAGACAGACAGAGACAGAGACATGCAGAGACAGACAGAGATAGACAGAGACACACACAGACAGAGACAGGCAGAGGCAGAGACAGCGACAGACAGAGACAGAGACAGAGACAGAGAGAGAGACAGAGACAGACACATAGACAGAGAGAGGGACAGACAGAGACAGAGAAAGACAGAGACATAGACAGACAGAGGCAGAGACAGAGTCAGTCAGAGACAGAGACAGAGACAGAGACAGAGACAGAGACAGGCAGACGCAGACAGAGACAGAGACAGAGACGGAGTCAGTCAGAGACAGAGACAGAGGCAGAAGTGACAGTGACACACAGAGACAGACAGAGACAGAGACTGAGACAGAGACCGACAGCGACAGACAGAGACAGAGACAAACAGAGACAGGGACAGTGACAGACGGAGACAGAGATAGACAGAGACAGAGGCAGAGTGTGCGGCAGAGACAGAGACAGAGACAGACAGAGATAGACAGTGACACACACAGACAGGGACAGGCGGAGACAGAGACAGCGACAGACAGAAAAGAGACAGAGACAGAGACAGAGACAGAGACAGAGACAGAGACAGAGACAGAGACAGAGACAGAGACAGAGACAGAGACAGACAGAGACAGACAGAGACAGACAGAGACAGAGACATGCAGAGACAGACAGAGATAGACAGAGACACACACAGACAGAGACAGGCAGAGGCAGAGACAGCGACAGACAGAGACAGAGACAGAGACAGAGAGAGAGACAGAGACAGACACATAGACAGAGAGAGGGACAGACAGAGACAGAGAAAGACAGAGACATAGACAGACAGAGGCAGAGACAGAGTCAGTCAGAGACAGAGACAGAGACAGAGACAGAGACAGAGACAGGCAGACGCAGACAGAGACAGAGACAGAGACGGAGTCAGTCAGAGACAGAGACAGAGGCAGAAGTGACAGTGACACACAGAGACAGACAGAGACAGAGACTGAGACAGAGACCGACAGCGACAGACAGAGACAGAGACACACAGAGACACACACAGACAGCGACAGGCAGAGACAGAGACAGCGACAGACAGAGACAGATAGAGGCAGTGACGGAGACAGAGACAGAGACAGGGACAGAGACAGAGACAGAGACAGAGACAGAGACAGAGACAGAGACAGAGACAGAGACAGAGACAGAGACAGAGACAGAGACAGAGACGGAGACGGAGACAGAGACAGAGACAGAGACAGAGACAGAGACAGAGACAGAGACAGAGACAGAGGCAGACACAGAGACAGAGACAGAGACAGAGACAGAGGCAGAGACAGAGACAGACAGAGACAGAGACACACAGAGACACACACAGACAGCGACAGGCAGAGACAGAGACAGCGACAGACAGAGACAGATAGAGGCAGTGACAGAGACAGAGACAGAGACAGGGACAGAGACAGAGACAGAGACAGAGACAGAGACAGAGACAGAGACAGAGACAGAGACAGAGACAGAGACAGAGACGGAGACGGAGACAGAGACAGAGACAGAGACAGAGAGAGATACAGGCAGACACAGACAGAGACAGAGACAGAGACGGAGTCAGTCAGAGACAGAGACAGAGAAAGAAATGACAGTGACACACAGAGACAGACAGAGACACACAGAGACAGAGACAGCGACAGACTGAGACAGAGACAGAGACAGAGACAGAGACAGAGACAGAGACAGAGACAGAGACAGAGA
>NC_134995.1:622500-627500 GCF_050947335.1 Megachile rotundata
GACAGAGACACGCACAGACAGAGACAGACAGAGACAGAGACAGCGACAGACAGAGACAGATACAGGCAGTGACAGAGACAGAGACAGAGACAGGGACAGAAACAGAGACAGAGACAGAGACAGAGACAGAGACAGAGACAGAGACAGAGACAGAGACAGAGACAGAGACGGAGACGGAGAGGGAGACAGAGACAGAGACAGAGGCAGAGACAGAGACAGAGATAGAGACAGAGACAGAGACAGAGACAGGCAGGGACAGGGACAGAGACAGAGACAGAGACAGAGATAGAGACAGAGACAGAGACAGAGACAGAGACAGAGACAGGGACAGAGACAGAGACAGAGACAGAGACAGAGACAGAGACAGAGACAGAGACAGAGACAGAGACAGAGATAGAGACAGAGACAGAGACAGAGACAGAGACAGACAGAGACAGGCAGACGCAGACAGAGACAGGCAGACGCAGACAAAGACAGAGACAGACAGAGACAGACAGCGTCAGAGTCAGTCAGAGACTGAGACAGAGACAGATTCAGACAGAGACAGAGACAGAGACTGAGACAGAGACCGACAGAGACAGACAGAGGCAGACAGAGACAGAGACACACAGACACACACAGAGACACACACAGACAGAGACAAACAGAGACAGGGACAGTGACAGACGGAGACAGAGATAGACAGAGACAGAGGCAGAGTGTGCGGCAGAGACAGAGACAGAGACAGACAGAGATAGACAGTGACACACACAGACAGGGACAGGCGGAGACAGAGACAGCGACAGACAGAAAAGAGACAGAGACAGAGACAGAGACAGAGACAGAGACAGAGACAGAGACAGAGACAGAGACAGAGACAGAGACAGAGACAGAGACAGAGACAGAGACAGAGACAGAGACAGAGACAGAGACAGACAGAGACAGACAGAGACAGACAGAGACAGAGACATGCAGAGACAGACAGAGATAGACAGAGACACACACAGACAGAGACAGGCAGAGGCAGAGACAGCGACAGACAGAGACAGAGACAGAGACAGAGAGAGAGACAGAGACAGACACATAGACAGAGAGAGGGACAGACAGAGACAGAGAAAGACAGAGACATAGACAGACAGAGGCAGAGACAGAGACAGAGACAGAGACAGAGTCAGTCAGAGACAGAGACAGAGACAGAGACAGAGACAGAGACAGGCAGACGCAGACAGAGACAGAGACAGAGACGGAGTCAGTCAGAGACAGAGACAGAGGCAGAAGTGACAGTGACACACAGAGACAGACAGAGACAGAGACTGAGACAGAGACCGACAGCGACAGACAGAGACAGAGACACACAGAGACACACACAGACAGCGACAGGCAGAGACAGAGACAGCGACAGACAGAGACAGATAGAGGCAGTGACAGAGACAGAGACAGAGACAGGGACAGAGACAGAGACAGAGACAGAGACAGAGACAGAGACAGAGACAGAGACAGAGACAGAGACAGAGACGGAGACGGAGACAGAGACAGAGACAGAGACAGAGAGAGAGACAGGCAGACACAGACAGAGACAGAGACAGAGACGGAGTCAGTCAGAGACAGAGACAGAGAAAGAAATGACAGTGACACACAGAGACAGACAGAGACAGAGACTGAGACAGAGACCGACAGCGACAGACAGAGACAGAGACACGCACAGACAGAGACAGACAGAGACAGAGACAGCGACAGACAGAGACAGATACAGGCAGTGACAGAGACAGAGACAGAGACAGGGACAGAAACAGAGACAGAGACAGAGACAGAGACAGAGACAGAGACAGAGACAGAGACAGAGACAGAGACAGAGACAGAGACAGAGACGGAGACAGAGACCGACAGCGACAGACAGAGACAGAGACACACAGAGACACACACAGACAGCGACAGGCAGAGACAGAGACAGCGACAGACAGAGACAGATATAGACGGAGACAGAGACAAACAGAGACAGTCGCAGCCAGAGGCAGACAGGGACATAGACAGAGACAGGGGCAGAGACAGATACAGAGACAGAAACAGACAGAGATAGAGACAGGGACAGAGGCAGAGGCAGAGACAAAGACAGAGACAGAGACAGAGACAGAGACAGACACAGAGACAGAGACAGAGACAGAGACAGAGACAGAGACAGAGACAGAGACAGAGGCAGAGACAGGGACAGAGACAGAGACAGAGATAGAGATAGAGACAGAGACAGAGACAGACGCAGACAGAGACCGAGACAGACAGAGACAGGGACAGGCAGACGCAGACAGAGACAGAGACAGACCGGGACAGAGGCTGGGACGGAGTCAGTCAGAGACAGAGATAGAGACTGAGACACAGACCGAGAAAAACAGACAGAGACAGACAGAGACAGAGAGAGATAGAGACCCACAGAGACACACACAGACATAGACAGACAGAGACAGAGACAGCGACAGAAGAGACAGATATAGACAGAGACAGAGACAAACAGAGATAGTCGCAGACAGAGGCAGACAGGGACATAGACAGAGACAGAGGCAGAGACAGATACAGAGACAGAAACAGACAGAGATAGAGACAGGGACAGAGACAGAGGCAGAGACAGAGACAGAGACAGAGACAGAGACAGAGACAGAGACAGAGACAGAGACAGAGACAGAGACAGAGACAGAGACAGAGACAGAGACACAGACAGAGACAGAGACAGAGACAGAGACAGAGACAGAGACAGAGACAGAGACAGAGAGAGAGACAGAGACAGAGACAGGGACAGAGACAGAGACAGAGACAGAGACAGAGACGGAGTCAGTCAGAGAGAGAGACAGAGACAGAGACAGGGACAGAGAGAGAGACAGAGACAGAGACAGGGGCAGAGACAGAGACAGAGACAGACACAGAGACAGAGACAGCGACAGAGACAGAGAGAGACAGAGACAGATACAGGGACAGAGACAGAGACAGAGACAGAGACAGAGACAGAGACACAGACATAGAGGGAGGCAGACACAGAGACAGAGACAGAGACAGAGACAGAGACAGAGACAGAGACAGAGACAGAGACAGAGACAGAGACAGAGACAGAGGCAGAGACAGAGACAGAGACAGAGGCAGAGACAGATTCAGAGACAGAAACGGACAGAGATAGAGACAGAGACAGAAATGACAGAGACACACAGAGACAGACAGAGACAGAGTCAGTCAGAGACAGAGCCAGAGACAGAGACAGAGACAGAAATGACAGAGACACACAGAGACAGACAGAGACAGAGCCAGAGACAGAGACAGAGACAGAAATGACAGAGACACACAGAGACAGACAGAGACAGAGCCAGAGACAGAGACAGAGACAGAAATGACAGAGGCACACAGAGACCGACAGAGACAGAGTCAGTCAGAGACAGAGCCAGAGACAGAGACAGAGACAGGAATGACAGAGACACACAGAGACAGACAGAGACAGAGTCAGTCAGGGACAGAGACATAGACAGAGGCAGAGACAGATACAGAGACAGAAACAGACAGAGATAGAGACAGGGACAGAGACAGAGGCAGAGACAGAGACAGAGACGGAGACAGAGACAGAGACAGAGACAGAGACAGAGACAGAGACAGAGACAGAGACAGAGACAGAGACAGAGTCAGAGACAGAGACAGAGACAGAGACAGATACGGACACACATAGAGACAGAGACAGAGACAGAGACAGAGGCAGAGACAGAGACAGAGACAGAGACAGAGACAGAGACAGAAACGGACTGAGGCAGAGGCAGAGACAGAGACAGAGGCAGGGACAGAGGCAGAGACAGAGACAGAGACAGGCAGACGCAGACAGAGACAGAGACAGAGACGGAGTCAGTCAGAGACAGAGACCGAGACTGAGACAGAGACAGAGACAGAGACAGAGACAGTGACAGAGACCGACAGAGACAGAGACACACAGAGACACACACAGACGGAGACAGGCAGAGACAGAGACAGCGACAGACAGAGACAGAGATGGACAGAGACAGAGACAAACAGAGACAGTCGCAGACAGAGACAGACAGGAACATAGACAGACAGAGACAGAGACAGACAGACACGGTGACAGACAGAGACAGAGACAGACAGCGACAGAGTCAGTCAGAGACAGAGACAGAGACAGAGACACAGACATAGAGGGAGGCAGACACAGAGACAGAGACAGAGACAGAGACAGAGACAGAGACAGAGACAGAGACAGAGACAGAGACAGAGACAGAGACAGAGACAGAGACAGAAACGGACACACGTAGAGACAGAGAGAGAGACAGAGACAGAGGCAGAGACAGAGACAGAGACGGAGACAGAGACAGAAACGAACAGAGGCAGAGGCAGAGACATAGACAGAGGCAGAGACAGAGGCAAAGACAGAGACAGAGACAGGCAGACGCAGACAGAAACAGAGACAGAGACGGAGTCAGTCAGAGACAGAGACAGAGGCAGAAATGACAGTGACACACAGAGACAGACAGAGACAGAGACTGAGACAGAGACCGACAGCGACAGACAGAGACAGAGACACGCACAGACAGAGACAGACAGAGACAGAGACAGCGACAGACAGAGACAGATACAGGCAGTGACAGAGACAGAGACAGAGACAGGGACAGAGACAGAGACAGAGACAGAGACAGAGACAGAGACAGAGACAGAGACAGAGACAGAGACAGAGACAGAGACAGAGACGGAGACGGAGACGGAGACAGAGACAGAGACAGAGACAGAGACAGAGACAGAGACAGAGACAGAGACAGAGACGGAGATAGAGACAGAGACAGAGACAGAGACAGGCAGGGACAGGGACAGAGACAGAGACAGAGCCAGAGATAGAGACAGAGACAGAGACAGAGACAGAGACAGAGACAGAGACAGAGACAGAGACAGGGACAGAGACAGAGACAGAGACAGAGATAGAGACAGAGACAGAGATAGAGACAGAGACAGAGACAGAGACAGAGACAGACAGAGACAGGCAGACGCAGACA
>NC_134995.1:642500-655000 GCF_050947335.1 Megachile rotundata
ACACAGAGACACACACAGACGGAGACAGGCAGAGACAGACAGCGACAGACAGAGACAGAGATAGACAGAGACAGAGACAAACAGAGACAGTCGCAGACAGAGACAGACAGGAACATAGACAGACAGAGACAGAGACAGACAGACACGGTGACAGACAGAGACAGAGACAGACAGCGACAGAGTCAGTCAGAGACAGAGACAGAGACAGAGACACAGACATAGAGGGAGGCAGACACAGAGACGGAGACAGAGACAGAGACACAGACAGAGACAGAGACAGAGACAGAGACAGAGACAGAGACAGAGACAGAGACAGAGACAGAGACAGAGACAGAAACGGACACACGTAGAGACAGAGAGAGAGACAGAGACAGAGGCAGAGACAGAGACAGAGACGGAGACAGAGACAGAAACGAACAGAGGCAGAGGCAGAGACATAGACAGAGGCAGAGACAGAGGCAAAGACAGAGACAGAGACAGGCAGACGCAGACAGAAACAGAGACAGAGACGGAGTCAGTCAGAGACAGAGACAGAGGCAGAAATGACAGTGACACACAGAGACAGACAGAGACAGAGACTGAGACAGAGACCGACAGCGACAGACAGAGACAGAGACACGCACAGACAGAGACAGACAGAGACAGAGACAGCGACAGACAGAGACAGATACAGGCAGTGACAGAGACAGAGACAGAGACAGGGACAGAGACAGAGACAGAGACAGAGACAGAGACAGAGACAGAGACAGAGACAGAGACAGAGACAGAGACAGAGACAGAGACAGAGACAGAGACAGAGACAGAGACAGAGACGGAGACGGAGAGGGAGACAGAGACAGAGACAGAGACAGAGACAGAGACAGAGGCAGAGACAGAGACAGAGGCAGAGACAGAGACAGGCAGGGACAGGGACAGAGACAGAGACAGAGACAGAGATAGAGACAGAGACAGAGACAGAGACAGAGACAGAGACAGGGACAGAGACAGAGACAGAGACAGAGATAGAGACAGAGACAGAGACAGAGACAGAGATAGAGACAGAGACAGAGACAGAGACAGAGACAGACAGAGACAGGCAGACGCAGACAGAGACAGGCAGCGTCAGAGTCAGTCAGAGACTGAGACAGAGACAGATTCAGACAGAGACAGAGACAGAGACTGAGACAGAGACCGACAGAGACAGACAGAGGCAGACAGAGACAGAGACACACAGACACACACAGAGACACACACAGACAGAGACAAACAGAGACAGGGACAGTGACAGGCGGAGACAGAGATAGACAGAGACAGAGGCAGAGTGTGCGGCAGAGACAGAGACAGAGACAGACAGAGATAGACAGTGACACACACAGACAGGGACAGGCGGAGACAGAGACAGCGACAGACAGAAAAGAGACAGAGACAGAGACAGAGACAGAGACAGAGACAGAGACAGAGACAGAGACAGAGACAGAGACAGAGACAGAGACAGAGACAGAGACAGAGACAGAGACAGAGACAGAGACAGAGACAGAGACAGAGACAGAGACAGAGACAGAGACAGACAGAGACAGACAGAGACAGAGACATGCAGAGACAGACAGAGATAGACAGAGACACACACAGACAGCGACAGGCAGAGACAGAGACAGCGACAGACAGAGACAGATAGAGGCAGTGACAGAGACAGAGACAGAGACAGGGACAGAGACAGAGACAGAGACAGAGACAGAGACAGAGACAGAGACAGAGACAGAGACAGAGACAGAGACGGAGACGGAGACAGAGACAGAGACAGAGACAGAGAGAGAGACAGGCAGACACAGACAGAGACAGAGACAGAGACGGAGTCAGTCAGAGACAGAGACAGAGAAAGAAATGACAGTGACACACAGAGACAGACAGAGACACACAGAGACAGAGACAGCGACAGACTGAGACAGAGACAGAGACAGAGACAGAGACAGAGACAGAGACAGAGACAGAGACAGAGACAGAGACAGAGATAGAGACAGAGACAGAGACAGAGACAGGCAGGGACAGGGACAGGGACAGAGACAGAGACAGAGACAGAGATAGAGACAGAGACAGAGACAGAGACAGAGACAGGGGCAGAGACAGCGACAGACAGAGACAGATAGAGGCAGTGACAGAGACAGAGACAGAGACAGGGACAGAGACAGAGACAGAGACAGAGACAGAGACAGAGACAGAGACAGAGACAGAGACAGAGACAGAGACAGAGACAGAGACAGAGACGGAGACGGAGACAGAGACAGAGACAGAGACAGAGAGAGAGACAGGCAGACACAGACAGAGACAGAGACAGAGACGGAGTCAGTCAGAGACAGAGACAGAGAAAGAAATGACAGTGACACACAGAGACAGACAGAGACACACAGAGACAGAGACAGCGACAGACTGAGACAGAGACAGAGACAGAGACAGAGACAGAGACAGAGACAGAGACAGAGACAGAGACAGAGACAGAGGCAGACACAGAGACAGAGACAGAGACAGAGACAGAGACAGAGACAGAGACAGAGACAGACAGAGACAGAGACAGACAGAGGCAGAGACAGAGACAGAGACAGAGACAGAGACAGAGACAGAGACAGAGACAGAGACAGAGACAGCGACAGAGACAGAGGCAGAGACAGAGACAGAGACAGAGACAGAGACAGAAACGGACACACATAGAGACAGAGAGAGAGACAGCGACAGACTGAGACAGAGACAGAGACAGAGACAGAGACAGAGACAGAGACAGAGACAGAGACAGAGACAGAGACAGAGACAGAGACAGAGGCAGACACAGAGACAGAGACAGAGACAGAGACAGAGACAGAGACAGACAGAGACAGAGACAGACAGAGGCAGAGACAGAGACAGAGACAGAGACAGAGACAGAGACAGAGACAGAGACAGAGACAGCGACAGAGACAGAGACAGAGACAGAGACAGCGACAGAGACAGGGACAGAGTCAGAGACAGAGACAGAGACAGAGACCGACAGGGACATAGACAGACAGAGACAGAGACAGACAGAGACAGAGACAGGCAGAGACAGGGACAGACAAAGACAGAGACAGACAGGGACAGAGTCAGTCACAGACACAGACCGAGACGGAGACAGAGACGGAGGCAGACAGAGACAGAGGCAGAGACAGAGACAGAGACAGAGACGGAGAAGGAGACGGAGACGGTGACGGGGACGGAGACGGGGACGGAGACGCGGACGGGGACGGAGACGCGGACGGAGACGGAGACGGAGACGGAGACGGAGGCAGAGACAGAGACAGAGATAGAGACAGAGACAGAGACAGAGACAGGCAGGGACAGGGACAGAGACAGAGACAGAGACAGAGATAGAGACAGAGACAGAGACAGAGACAGAGACAGAGACAGGGACAGAGACAGAGACAGAGACAAAGATAGAGACAGAGACAGAGACGGAGTCAGTCAGAGACAGAGACAGAGGCAGAAGTGACAGTGACACACAGAGACAGACAGAGACAGAGACTGAGACAGAGACCGACAGCGACAGACAGAGACAGAGACACACAGAGACACACACAGACAGCGACAGGCAGAGACAGAGACAGCGACAGACAGAGACAGATAGAGGCAGTGACAGAGACAGAGACAGAGACAGGGACAGAGACAGAGACAGAGACAGAGACAGAGACAGAGACAGAGACAGAGACAGAGACAGAGACAGAGACGGAGACGGAGACAGAGACAGAGACAGAGACAGAGAGAGAGACAGGCAGACACAGACAGAGACAGAGACAGAGACGGAGTCAGTCAGAGACAGAGACAGAGAAAGAAATGACAGTGACACACAGAGACAGACAGAGACACACAGAGACAGAGACAGCGACAGACTGAGACAGAGACAGAGACAGAGACAGAGACAGAGACAGAGACAGAGACAGAGACAGAGACAGAGATAGAGACAGAGACAGAGACAGAGACAGGCAGGGACAGGGACAGGGACAGAGACAGAGACAGAGACAGAGATAGAGACAGAGACAGAGACAGAGACAGAGACAGGGGCAGAGACAGCGACAGACAGAGACAGATAGAGGCAGTGACAGAGACAGAGACAGAGACAGGGACAGAGACAGAGACAGAGACAGAGACAGAGACAGAGACAGAGACAGAGACAGAGACAGAGACAGAGACAGAGACAGAGACGGAGACGGAGACAGAGACAGAGACAGAGACAGAGAGAGAGACAGGCAGACACAGACAGAGACAGAGACAGAGACGGAGTCAGTCAGAGACAGAGACAGAGAAAGAAATGACAGTGACACACAGAGACAGACAGAGACACACAGAGACAGAGACAGCGACAGACTGAGACAGAGACAGAGACAGAGACAGAGACAGAGACAGAGACAGAGACAGAGACAGAGACAGAGACAGAGGCAGACACAGAGACAGAGACAGAGACAGAGACAGAGACAGAGACAGAGACAGAGACAGACAGAGACAGAGACAGACAGAGGCAGAGACAGAGACAGAGACAGAGACAGAGACAGAGACAGAGACAGAGACAGAGACAGAGACAGCGACAGAGACAGAGGCAGAGACAGAGACAGAGACAGAGACAGAGACAGAAACGGACACACATAGAGACAGAGAGAGAGACAGCGACAGACTGAGACAGAGACAGAGACAGAGACAGAGACAGAGACAGAGACAGAGACAGAGACAGAGACAGAGACAGAGACAGAGACAGAGGCAGACACAGAGACAGAGACAGAGACAGAGACAGAGACAGAGACAGACAGAGACAGAGACAGACAGAGGCAGAGACAGAGACAGAGACAGAGACAGAGACAGAGACAGAGACAGAGACAGAGACAGCGACAGAGACAGAGACAGAGACAGAGACAGCGACAGAGACAGGGACAGAGTCAGAGACAGAGACAGAGACAGAGACCGACAGGGACATAGACAGACAGAGACAGAGACAGACAGAGACAGAGACAGGCAGAGACAGGGACAGACAAAGACAGAGACAGACAGGGACAGAGTCAGTCACAGACACAGACCGAGACGGAGACAGAGACGGAGGCAGACAGAGACAGAGGCAGAGACAGAGACAGAGACAGAGACGGAGAAGGAGACGGAGACGGTGACGGGGACGGAGACGGGGACGGAGACGCGGACGGGGACGGAGACGCGGACGGAGACGGAGACGGAGACGGAGACGGAGGCAGAGACAGAGACAGAGATAGAGACAGAGACAGAGACAGAGACAGGCAGGGACAGGGACAGAGACAGAGACAGAGACAGAGATAGAGACAGAGACAGAGACAGAGACAGAGACAGAGACAGGGACAGAGACAGAGACAGAGACAAAGATAGAGACAGAGACAGAGACGGAGTCAGTCAGAGACAGAGACAGAGGCAGAAGTGACAGTGACACACAGAGACAGACAGAGACAGAGACTGAGACAGAGACCGACAGCGACAGACAGAGACAGAGACACACAGAGACACACACAGACAGCGACAGGCAGAGACAGAGACAGCGACAGACAGAGACAGATAGAGGCAGTGACAGAGACAGAGACAGAGACAGGGACAGAGACAGAGACAGAGACAGAGACAGAGACAGAGACAGAGACAGAGACAGAGACAGAGACAGAGACGGAGACGGAGACAGAGACAGAGACAGAGACAGAGAGAGAGACAGGCAGACACAGACAGAGACAGAGACAGAGACGGAGTCAGTCAGAGACAGAGACAGAGAAAGAAATGACAGTGACACACAGAGACAGACAGAGACACACAGAGACAGAGACAGCGACAGACTGAGACAGAGACAGAGACAGAGACAGAGACAGAGACAGAGACAGAGACAGAGACAGAGACAGAGATAGAGACAGAGACAGAGACAGAGACAGGCAGGGACAGGGACAGGGACAGAGACAGAGACAGAGACAGAGATAGAGACAGAGACAGAGACAGAGACAGAGACAGGGGCAGAGACAGCGACAGACAGAGACAGATAGAGGCAGTGACAGAGACAGAGACAGAGACAGGGACAGAGACAGAGACAGAGACAGAGACAGAGACAGAGACAGAGACAGAGACAGAGACAGAGACAGAGACAGAGACAGAGTCGGAGACGGAGACAGAGACAGAGACAGAGACAGAGAGAGAGACAGGCAGACACAGACAGAGACAGAGACAGAGACGGAGTCAGTCAGAGACAGAGACAGAGAAAGAAATGACAGTGACACACAGAGACAGACAGAGACACACAGAGACAGAGACAGCGACAGACTGAGACAGAGACAGAGACAGAGACAGAGACAGAGACAGAGACAGAGACAGAGACAGAGACAGAGACAGAGACAGAGACAGAGGCAGACACAGAGACAGAGACAGAGACAGAGACAGAGACAGAGACAGAGACAGAGACAGAGACAGACAGAGACAGAGACAGACAGAGGCAGAGACAGAGACAGAGACAGAGACAGAGACAGAGACAGAGACAGAGACAGAGACAGCGACAGAGACAGAGGCAGAGACAGAGACAGAGACAGAGACAGAGACAGAAACGGACACACATAGAGACAGAGAGAGAGACAGCGACAGACTGAGACAGAGACAGAGACAGAGACAGAGACAGAGACAGAGACAGAGACAGAGACAGAGACAGAGACAGAGGCAGACACAGAGACAGAGACAGAGACAGAGACAGAGACAGAGACAGAGACAGACAGAGACAGAGACAGACAGAGGCAGAGACAGAGACAGAGACAGAGACAGAGACAGAGACAGAGACAGAGACAGAGACAGCGACAGAGACAGAGACAGAGACAGAGACAGCGACAGAGACAGGGACAGAGTCAGAGACAGAGACAGAGACAGAGACCGACAGGGACATAGACAGACAGAGACAGAGACAGACAGAGACAGAGACAGGCAGAGACAGGGACAGACAAAGACAGAGACAGACAGGGACAGAGTCAGTCACAGACACAGACAGAGACGGAGACAGAGACGGAGGCAGACAGAGACAGAGGCAGAGACAGAGACAGAGACAGAGACGGAGAAGGAGACGGAGACGGTGACGGGGACGGAGACGGGGACGGAGACGCGGACGGGGACGGAGACGCGGACGGAGACGGAGACGGAGACGGAGACGGAGGCAGAGACAGAGACAGAGATAGAGACAGAGACAGAGACAGAGACAGGCAGGGACAGGGACAGAGACAGAGACAGAGACAGAGATAGAGACAGAGACAGAGACAGAGACAGAGACAGAGACAGGGACAGAGACAGAGACAGAGACAAAGATAGAGACAGAGACAGAGACAGAGACAGAGATAGAGACAGAGACAGAGACAGAGACAGAGACAGACAGAGACAGGCAGACGCAGACAGAGACAGGCAGACGCAGACAAAGACAGAGACAGACAGAGACAGACAGCGTCAGAGTCAGTCAGAGACTGAGACAGAGACAGATTCAGACAGAGACAGAGACAGAGACTGAGACAGAGACCAACAGAGACAGACAGAGGCAGACAGAGACAGAAACACACAGACACACACAGAGACACACACAGACAGAGACAAACAGAGACAGGGACAGTGACAGACGGAGACAGAGATAGACAGAGACAGAGGCAGAGTGTGCGGCAGAGACAGAGACAGAGACAGACAGAGATAGACAGTGACACACACAGACAGGGACAGGCGGAGACAGAGACAGCGACAGACAGAAAAGAGACAGAGACAGAGACAGAGACAGAGACAGAGACAGAGACAGAGACAGAGACAGAGACAGAGACAGAGACAGAGACAGAGACAGAGACAGAGACAGAGACAGAGACAGAGACAGAGACAGACAGAGACAGACAGAGACAGACAGAGACAGAGACATGCAGAGACAGACAGAGATAGACAGAGACACACACAGACAGAGACAGGCAGAGGCAGAGACAGCGACACACAGAGACAGAGACAGAGACAGAGAGAGAGACAGAGACAGACACATAGACAGGGAGAGGGACAGACAGAGACAGAGAAAGACAGAGACATAGACAGACAGAGGCAGAGACAGAGTCAGTCAGAGACAGAGACAGAGACAGAGACAGAGACAGAGACAGGCAGACGCAGACAGAGACAGAGACAGAGACGGAGTCAGTCAGAGACAGAGACAGAGGCAGAAGTGACAGTGACACACAGAGACAGACAGAGACAGAGACTGAGACAGAGACCGACAGCGACAGACAGAGACAGAGACACACAGAGACACACACAGACAGCGACAGGCAGAGACAGAGACAGCGACAGACAGAGACAGATAGAGGCAGTGACAGAGACAGAGACAGAGACAGGGACAGAGACAGAGACAGAGACAGAGACAGAGACAGAGACAGAGGCAGAGACAGAGACAGAGACAGAGACAGAGACGGAGACGGAGACAGAGACAGAGACAGAGACAGAGACAGAGACAGAGACAGAGACAGAGACAGAGGCAGACACAGAGACAGAGACAGAGACAGAGACAGAGACAGAGACAGAGACAGACAGAGACAGAGACACACAGAGACACACACAGACAGCGACAGGCAGAGACAGAGACAGCGACAGACAGGGACAGATAGAGGCAGTGACAGAGACAGAGACAGAGACAGGGACAGAGACAGAGACAGAGACCGAGACAGAGACAGAGACAGAGACAGAGACAGAGACAGAGACAGAGACAGAGACGGAGACGGAGACAGAGACAGAGACAGAGACAGAGACAGAGACAGAGACAGAGACAGAGACAGAGACAGACAGAGACAGAGACAGACAGAGGCAGAGACAGAGACAGAGACAGAGACAGAGACAGAGACAGAGACAGAGACAGAGACAGCGACAGAGACAGAGGCAGAGACAGAGACAGAGACAGAGACAGAGACAGAAACGGACACACATAGAGACAGAGAGAGAGACAGCGACAGACTGAGACAGAGACAGAGACAGAGACAGAGACAGAGACAGAGACAGAGACAGAGACAGAGACAGAGACAGAGACAGAGGCAGACACAGAGACAGAGACAGAGACAGAGACAGAGACAGAGACAGAGACAGACAGAGACAGAGACAGACAGAGGCAGAGACAGAGACAGAGACAGAGACAGAGACAGAGACAGAGACAGAGACAGAGACAGCGACAGAGACAGAGACAGAGACAGAGACAGCGACAGAGACAGGGACAGAGTCAGAGACAGAGACAGAGACAGAGACCGACAGGGACATAGACAGACAGAGACAGAGACAGACAGAGACAGAGACAGGCAGAGACAGGGACAGACAAAGACAGAGACAGACAGGGACAGAGTCAGTCACAGACACAGACAGAGACGGAGACAGAGACGGAGGCAGACAGAGACAGAGGCAGAGACAGAGACAGAGACAGAGACGGAGAAGGAGACGGAGACGGTGACGGGGACGGAGACGGGGACGGAGACGCGGACGGGGACGGAGACGCGGACGGAGACGGAGACGGAGACGGAGACGGAGGCAGAGACAGAGACAGAGATAGAGACAGAGACAGAGACAGAGACAGGCAGGGACAGGGACAGAGACAGAGACAGAGACAGAGATAGAGACAGAGACAGAGACAGAGACAGAGACAGAGACAGGGACAGAGACAGAGACAGAGACAAAGATAGAGACAGAGACAGAGACAGAGACAGAGATAGAGACAGAGACAGAGACAGAGACAGAGACAGACAGAGACAGGCAGACGCAGACAGAGACAGGCAGACGCAGACAAAGACAGAGACAGACAGAGACAGACAGCGTCAGAGTCAGTCAGAGACTGAGACAGAGACAGATTCAGACAGAGACAGAGACAGAGACTGAGACAGAGACCAACAGAGACAGACAGAGGCAGACAGAGACAGAAACACACAGACACACACAGAGACACACACAGACAGAGACAAACAGAGACAGGGACAGTGACAGACGGAGACAGAGATAGACAGAGACAGAGGCAGAGTGTGCGGCAGAGACAGAGACAGAGACAGACAGAGATAGACAGTGACACACACAGACAGGGACAGGCTGAGACAGAGACAGCGACAGACAGAAAAGAGACAGAGACAGAGACAGAGACAGAGACAGAGACAGAGACAGAGACAGAGACAGAGACAGAGACAGAGACAGAGACAGAGACAGAGACAGAGACAGAGACAGAGACAGAGACAGAGACAGAGACAGAGACAGAGACAGAGACAGAGACAGACAGAGACAGACAGAGACAGACAGAGACAGAGACATGCAGAGACAGACAGAGATAGACAGAGACACACACAGACAGAGACAGGCAGAGGCAGAGACAGCGACACACAGAGACAGAGACAGAGACAGAGAGAGAGACAGAGACAGACACATAGACAGGGAGAGGGACAGACAGAGACAGAGAAAGACAGAGACATAGACAGACAGAGGCAGAGACAGAGTCAGTCAGAGACAGAGACAGAGACAGAGACAGAGACAGAGACAGGCAGACGCAGACAGAGACAGAGACAGAGACGGAGTCAGTCAGAGACAGAGACAGAGGCAGAAGTGACAGTGACACACAGAGACAGACAGAGACAGAGACTGAGACAGAGACCGACAGCGACAGACAGAGACAGAGACACACAGAGACACACACAGACAGCGACAGGCAGAGACAGAGACAGCGACAGACAGAGACAGATAGAGGCAGTGACAGAGACAGAGACAGAGACAGGGACAGAGACAGAGACAGAGACAGAGACAGAGACAGAGACAGAGGCAGAGACAGAGACAGAGACAGAGACAGAGACGGAGACGGAGACAGAGACAGAGACAGAGACAGAGACAGAGACAGAGACAGAGACAGAGACAGAGGCAGACACAGAGACAGAGACAGAGACAGAGACAGAGACAGAGACAGAGACAGACAGAGACAGAGACACACAGAGACACACACAGACAGCGACAGGCAGAGACAGAGACAGCGACAGACAGGGACAGATAGAGGCAGTGACAGAGACAGAGACAGAGACAGGGACAGAGACAGAGACAGAGACAGAGACAGAGACAGAGACAGAGACAGAGGCAGAGACAGAGACAGAGACAGAGACAGAGACGGAGACGGAGACAGAGACAGAGACAGAGACAGAGACAGAGACAGAGACAGAGACAGAGACAGAGGCAGACACAGAGACAGAGACAGAGACAGAGACAGAGACAGAGACAGAGACAGACAGAGACAGAGACACACAGAGACACACACAGACAGCGACAGGCAGAGACAGAGACAGCGACAGACAGGGACAGATAGAGGCAGTGACAGAGACAGAGACAGAGACAGGGACAGAGACAGAGACAGAGACAGAGACAGAGACAGAGACAGAGACAGAGACAGAGACAGAGACAGAGACAGACACGGAGACGGAGACAGAGACAGAGACAGAGACAGAGACAGAGACAGAGACAGAGACAGAGACAGAGACAGACAGAGACAGAGACAGACAGAGGCAGAGACAGAGACAGAGACAGAGACAGAGACAGAGACAGAGACAGAGACAGAGACAGCGACAGAGACAGAGGCAGAGACAGAGACAGAGACAGAGACAGAGACAGAAACGGACACACATAGAGACAGAGAGAGAGACAGCGACAGACTGAGACAGAGACAGAGACAGAGACAGAGACAGAGACAGAGACAGAGACAGAGACAGAGACAGAGACAGAGACAGAGACAGAGGCAGACACAGAGACAGAGACAGAGACAGAGACAGAGACAGAGACAGAGACAGACAGAGACAGAGACAGACAGAGGCAGAGACAGAGACAGAGACAGAGACAGAGACAGAGACAGAGACAGAGACAGAGACAGCGACAGAGACAGAGACAGAGACAGAGACAGCGACAGAGACAGGGACAGAGTCAGAGACAGAGACAGAGACAGAGACCGACAGGGACATAGACAGACAGAGACAGAGACAGACAGAGACAGAGACAGGCAGAGACAGGGACAGACAAAGACAGAGACAGACAGGGACAGAGTCAGTCACAGACACAGACAGAGACGGAGACAGAGACGGAGGCAGACAGAGACAGAGGCAGAGACAGAGACAGAGACAGAGACGGAGAAGGAGACGGAGACGGTGACGGGGACGGAGACGGGGACGGAGACGCGGACGGGGACGGAGACGCGGACGGAGACGGAGACGGAGACGGAGACGGAGGCAGAGACAGAGACAGAGATAGAGACAGAGACAGAGACAGAGACAGGCAGGGACAGGGACAGAGACAGAGACAGAGACAGAGATAGAGACAGAGACAGAGACAGAGACAGAGACAGAGACAGGGACAGAGACAGAGACAGAGACAAAGATAGAGACAGAGACAGAGACAGAGACAGAGATAGAGACAGAGACAGAGACAGAGACAGAGACAGACAGAGACAGGCAGACGCAGACAGAGACAGGCAGACGCAGACAAAGACAGAGACAGAC
>NC_134995.1:660000-662500 GCF_050947335.1 Megachile rotundata
AGACGGAGTCAGTCAGAGACAGAGACAGAGAAAGAAATGACAGTGACACACAGAGACAGACAGAGACACACAGAGACAGAGACAGCGACAGACTGAGACAGAGACAGAGACAGAGACAGAGACAGAGACAGAGACACAGACAGAGACAGAGACAGAGACAGAGACAGAGACAGAGACAGAGACAGAGACAGAGACAGAGACAGAGACAGAGACAGAGACAGAGACAGAGACAGAGACAGAAACGGACACACATAGAGACAGAGAGAGAGACAGAGACAGAGGCAGAGACAGAGACAGAGACGGAGACAGAGACAGAAACGGACAGAGGCAGAGGCAGAGACATAGACAGAGGCAGAGACAGAGGCAAAGACAGAGACAGAGACAGGCAGACGCAGACAGAAACTGAGACAGAGACAGAGGCAGAAATGACAGTGACACACAGAGACAGACAGAGACAGAGACTGAGACAGAGACCGACAGCGACAGACAGAGACAGAGACACGCACAGACAGAGACAGACAGAGACAGAGACAGCGACAGACAGAGACAGATACAGGCAGTGACAGAGACAGAGACAGAGACAGGGACAGAGACAGAGACTGAGACAGAGACAGAGACAGAGACAGAGACAGAGACAGAGACAGAGACAGAGACAGAGACAGAGACAGAGACAGAGACAGAGACGGAGACGGAGAGGGAGACAGAGACAGAGACAGAGACAGAGACAGAGACAGAGACAGAGACAGAGGCAGAGACAGAGACAGAGATAGAGACAGAGACAGAGACAGAGACAGGCAGGGACAGGGACAGAGACAGAGACAGAGACAGAGATAGAGACAGAGACAGAGACAGAGACAGAGACAGAGACAGGGACAGAGACAGAGACAGAGACAGAGATAGAGACAGAGACAGAGACAGAGACAGAGATTGAGACAGAGACAGAGACAGAGACAGAGACAGACAGAGACAGGCAGACGCAGACAGAGACAGGCAGACGCAGACAAAGACAGAGACAGACAGAGACAGACAGCGTCAGAGTCAGTCAGAGACTGAGACAGAGACAGATTCAGACAGAGACAGAGACAGAGACTGAGACAGAGACCGACAGAGACAGACAGAGGCAGACAGAGACAGAGACACACAGACACACACAGAGACACACACAGACAGAGACAAACAGAGACAGGGACAGTGACAGACGGAGACAGAGATAGACAGAGACAGAGGCAGAGTGTGCGGCAGAGACAGAGACAGAGACAGACAGAGATAGACAGTGACACACACAGACAGGGACAGGCGGAGACAGAGACAGCGACAGACAGAAAAGAGACAGAGACAGAGACAGAGACAGAGACAGAGACAGAGACAGAGACAGAGTCAGTCAGAGACAGAGACAGAGACAGAGACAGAGACAGAGACAGGCAGACGCAGACAGAGACAGAGACAGAGACGGAGTCAGTCAGAGACAGAGACAGAGGCAGAAGTGACAGTGACACACAGAGACAGACAGAGACAGAGACTGAGACAGAGACCGACAGCGACAGACAGAGACAGAGACACACAGAGACACACACAGACAGCGACAGGCAGAGACAGAGACAGCGACAGACAGAGACAGATAGAGGCAGTGACAGAGACAGAGACTGAGACAGGGACAGAGACAGAGACAGAGACAGAGACAGAGACAGAGACAGAGACAGAGACAGAGACAGAGACAGAGACAGAGACAGAGACGGAGACGGAGACAGAGACAGAGACAGAGACAGAGAGAGAGACAGGCAGACACAGACAGAGACAGAGACAGAGACGGAGTCAGTCAGAGACAGAGACAGAGAAAGAAATGACAGTGACACACAGAGACAGACAGAGACACACAGAGACAGAGACAGCGACAGACTGAGACAGAGACAGAGACAGAGACAGAGACAGAGACAGAGACAGAGACAGAGACAGAGACAGAGACAGAGACAGAGACAGGGACAGAGACAGAGACAGAGACAGAGACAGAGACAGAGACAGAGACAGAGACAGAGACAGAGACGGAGACGGAGACAGAGACAGAGACAGAGACAGAGACAGAGACAGAGACTGAGACAGAGACAGAGGCAGACACAGAGACAGAGACAGAGACAGAGACAGAGACAGAGACAGACAGAGACAGAGACACACACAGACAGCGACAGGCAGAGACAGAGACAGCGACAGACAGAGACAGATAGAGGCAGTGACAGAGACAGAGACAGAGACAGGGACAGAGACAGAGACAGAGACAGAGACAGAGACAGAGACAGAGACAGAGACAGAGACAGAGACAGAGACAGAGACAGAGACGGAGACGGAGACAGAGACAGAGACAGAGACAGAGAGAGAGACAGGCAGACACAGACAGAGACAGAGACAGAGACGGAGTCAGTCAGAGACAGAGACAGAGAAAGAAATGACAGTGACACACAGAGACAGACAGAGACACACAGAGACAGAGACAGCGACAGACTGAGAC
>NC_134995.1:682500-685000 GCF_050947335.1 Megachile rotundata
AGACAGAGACAGAGACAGAGGCAGACACAGAGACAGAGACAGAGACAGAGACAGAGACAGAGACAGAGACAGACAGAGACAGAGACAGACAGAGGCAGAGACAGAGACAGAGACAGAGACAGAGACAGAGACAGAGACAGAGACAGACAGAGACAGGCAGACGCAGACAGAGACAGGCAGACGCAGACAAAGACAGAGACAGACAGAGACAGACAGCGTCAGAGTCAGTCAGAGACTGAGACAGAGACAGATTCAGACAGAGACAGAGACAGAGACTGAGACAGAGACCGACAGAGACAGACAGAGGCAGACAGAGACAGAGACACACAGACACACACAGAGACACACACAGACAGAGACAAACAGAGACAGGGACAGTGACAGACGGAGACAGAGATAGACAGAGACAGAGGCAGAGTGTGCGGCAGAGACAGAGACAGAGACAGACAGAGATAGACAGTGACACACACAGACAGGGACAGGCGGAGACAGAGACAGCGACAGACAGAAAAGAGACAGAGACAGAGACAGAGACAGAGACAGAGACAGAGACAGAGACAGAGACAGAGACAGAGACAGAGACAGAGACAGAGACAGAGACAGAGACAGAGACAGAGACAGAGACAGAGACAGAGACAGACAGAGACAGACAGAGACAGACAGAGACAGAGACATGCAGAGACAGACAGAGATAGACAGAGACACACACAGACAGAGACAGGCAGAGGCAGAGACAGCGACAGACAGAGACAGAGACAGAGACAGAGAGAGAGACAGAGACAGACACATAGACAGAGAGAGGGACAGACAGAGACAGAGAAAGACAGAGACATAGACAGACAGAGGCAGAGACAGAGTCAGTCAGAGACAGAGACAGAGACAGAGACAGAGACAGAGACAGAGACAGGCAGACGCAGACAGAGACAGAGACAGAGACGGAGTCAGTCAGAGACAGAGACAGAGGCAGAAGTGACAGTGACACACAGAGGCAGACAGAGACAGAGACTGAGACAGAGACCGACAGCGACAGACAGAGACAGAGACACACAGAGACACACACAGACAGCGACAGGCAGAGACAGAGACAGCGACAGACAGAGACAGACAGAGGCAGTGACAGAGACAGAGACAGAGACAGGGACAGAGACAGAGACAGAGACAGAGACAGAGACAGAGACAGAGACAGAGACAGAGACAGAGACAGAGACAGAGACGGAGACGGAGACAGAGACAGAGACAGAGACAGAGAGAGAGACAGGCAGACACAGACAGAGACAGAGACAGAGACGGAGTCAGTCAGAGACAGAGACAGAGAAAGAAATGACAGTGACACACAGAGACAGACAGAGACACACAGAGACAGAGACAGCGACAGACTGAGACAGAGACAGAGACAGAGACAGAGACAGAGACAGAGACAGAGACAGAGACAGAGACAGAGACAGAGTCAGACAGAGACAGAGACAGAGACTGAGACAGAGACCGTCAGAGACAGACAGAGGCAGACAGAGACAGAGACACACAGACACATACAGAGACACACACAGACAGAGACAAACAGAGACAGGGACAGTGACAGACGGAGACAGAGATAGACAGAGACAGAGACAGAGTGTGCGGCAGAGACAGAGACAGAGACAGACAGAGATAGACAGTGACACACACAGACAGGGACAGGCGGAGACAGAGACAGCGACAGACAGAAAAGAGACAGAGACAGAGACAGAGACAGAGACAGAGCTAGACACAGAGTCAGAGACGGGGACACAGACACAGACAGAGACAGAGACAGAGACAGAGACAGAGACAGAGACAGAGACAGAGACAGAGACAGAGACAGAGACAGAGACAGAGACAGAGACAGAGACAGAGACAGACAGAGGCAGACAGAGACAGACAGAGACAGAGACATGCAGAGACAGACAGAGATAGACAGAGACACACACAGACAGAGACAGGCAGAGGCAGAGACAGCGACAGACAGAGACAGAGACAGAGACAGAGAGAGAGACAGAGACAGACACATAGACAGAGAGAGGGACAGACAGAGACAGAGAAAGACAGAGACATAGACAGACAGAGGCAGAGACAGAGACAGAGACAGAGACAGAGTCAGTCAGAGACAGAGACAGAGACAGAGACAGAGACAGGCAGACGCAGACAGAGACAGAGACAGAGGCAGAAGTGACAGTGACACACAGAGACAGACAGAGACAGAGACTGAGACAGAGACCGACAGCGACAGACAGAGACAGAGACACACAGAGACACACACAGACAGCGACAGGCAGAGACAGAGACAGCGACAGACAGAGACAGATATAGACGGAGACAGAGACAAACAGAGACAGTCGCAGACAGTGGCAGACAGGGACATAGACAGAGACAGGGGCAGAGACAGATACAGAGACAGAAACAGACAGAGATAGAGACAGGGACAGAGGCAGAGGCAGAGACAAAGACAGAGACAGAGACAGAGACAGAGACAGACACAGAGACA
>NC_134995.1:687500-690000 GCF_050947335.1 Megachile rotundata
TAGAGACACACAAAGACACACACAGACAGAGACAGACAGTGACAGAGACAGCGACAGACAGAGACAGAGATAGACAGGGACAGAGACAGAGAGTGCGGCAGAGACAGAGACAGAGACCGACAGAGATAGACAGAGACACACGCAGACAGAGACAGGCGGAGAAAGAGACAGCGACAGACAGGGACAGAGACAGAGACAGAGACAGAGACAGAGACAGAGGCAGAGACAGAGACAGAGCTAGAGACAGAGACAGAGACAGGGACAGAGACAGAGACAGAGACAGAGACAGAGACAGAGACAGAGACAGAAACGGACAGAGATAGAGACAGAGACAGAGACAGATACAGAGACAGAGACAGAAACGGACAGAGGCAGAGGCAGAGGCAGAGACAGAGACAGAGACAGAGGCAGAGACAGAGACAGAGACAGAGACAGAGACAGAGACAGAAACGGACAGAGGCAGAGGCAGAGACAGAGACAGAGGCAGACGCAGACAGAGACAGAGACAGAGACGGAGTCAGTCAGAGACAGAGACCGAGACTGAGACAGAGACCGACAGAGACAGACAGAGACAGACAGAGACAGGGACACACAGAGACACACACAGACAGAGACAGACAGGGACAGAGACAGAGACCGACAGGGACATAGACAGACACAGACAGAGACGGACAGAGACAGAGACAGGTAGAGACAGGGACAGACAAAGACAGAGACAGACAGCGACAGAATCAGTCAGAGACACAGACAGAGACATAGACAGAAATGACAGTGACACACAGAGACAGACAGAGACAGAGACAGAGACAGAAACGGACACATATAGAGACAGAGACAGAGACAGAGACAGAGGCAGAGACAGAGACAGAGACAGAGACAGGGACAGAGACAGAGACAGAGCTAGAGACAGAGACAGAGACAGAGACAGGGACAGAGACAGAGACAGAGACAGAGACAGAGACAGAGACAGAGACAGAGACAGAGACAGAGACAGAGACAGAGACAGAGACAGAGACAGAGACAGAGACAGAGACAGAGACAGAGACAGAGACAGAGACAGAGACAGAGACAGTGACAGACAGATACAGATACAGACAGCGACAGAGTCAGTCAGAGACAGAGACAGAGAGAGAGACAGAGAGGGAGGCAGAGACAGATACAGAGACAGGCCGACGCAGACAGAGACAGAGACAGACAGAGACAGAGACAGAGACGGAGTCAGTCAGAGACAGAGACAGACACGGAGTCTGTCAGAGACAGAGACAGAGACTGAGACACAGACCGACAGAAACAGACAGAGACAGACAGAGACAGACAGAGATAGAGACACACAAAGACACACACAGACAGAGACAGACAGTGACAGAGACAGCGACAAACAGAGACAGAGATAGACAGGGACAGAGACAGAGATTGCGGCAGAGACAGAGACAGAGACCGACAGAGATTGACAGAGACACACACAGACAGAGACAGGCGGAGAAAGAGACAGCGACAGACAGGGACAGAGACAGAGACAGAGACAGAGACAGAGACAGAGACAGAGGCAGAGACAGAGACAGAGCTAGAGACAGAGACAGAGACAGGGACAGAGACAGAGACAGAGACAGAGACAGAGACAGAGACAGAAACGGACAGAGATAGAGACAGAGACAGAGACAGAGACAGAGACAGAGACAGAAACGGACAGAGGCAGAGGCAGAGGCAGAGACAGAGAGAGACAGAGGCAGAGACAGAGACAGAGACAGAGACAGAGACAGAAACGGACAGAGGCAGAGGCAGAGACAGAGACAGAGGCAGAGACAGAGGCAAAGACAGAGACAGAGACAGGCAGACGCAGACAGAGACAGAGACAGAGACGGAGTCAGTCAGAGACAGAGACATAGACAGAAATGACAGTGACACACAGAGACAGACAGAGAGACAGACAGACAGAGACAGAGACTAACAGCGACAGAGTCAGTCAGAGACTGAGGCAGAGACAGAGTCAGACAGAGACAGAGACAGAGACTGAGACAGAGACCGACAGCGACAGACAGAGACAGAGACACACAGAGACACACACAGACAGAGACAGACAGAGAGAGAGACAGCGACAGAGAGAGACAGATACAGGCAGTGACAGAGACAGAGACAGAGACAGGGACAGAGACAGAGACTGATACAGAGACAGAGACAGAGACAGAGACAGAGACAGAGACAGAGACAGAGACAGAGACAGAGACAGAGACAGAGACAGAGACAGAGACAGAGACAGAGACAGAGACAGAGACAGAGACAGAGACAGAGACAGAGACAGAGAGAGAGGCAGAGACAGAGACAGAGACAGAGACAGAGACAGAGACAGAGACAGAGACAGAGACAGAGACAGAGACAGAGACAGAGACAGAGACAGAGACAGAGACAGAGACAGAGACAGAGACCGAGACAGAGACAGACAGAGACAGTGACAGACAGATACAGATACAGACAGCGACAGAGTCAGTCAGAGACAGAGACA
>NC_134995.1:695000-700000 GCF_050947335.1 Megachile rotundata
GACAGGCAGACGCAGACAGAGACAGAGACAGAGACGGAGTCAGTCAGAGACAGAGACCGAGACTGAGACAGAGACCGACAGAGACAGGCAGAGACAGGGACACACAGAGACACACACAGACAGAGACAGACAGGGACAGAGACAGAGACCGACAGGGACATAGACAGACAGAGACAGAGACGGACAGAGACAGAGACAGGCAGAGACAGGGACAGACAAAGACAGAGACCCGACAGCGACAGAATCAGTCAGAGACACAGACAGAGACATAGACAGAAATGACAGTGACACACAGAGACGGACAGAGACAGAGACAGAGACAGAGACTAAAAGCGACAGAGTCAGTCAGAGGCTGAGGCAGAGACAGAGTCAGACAGAGACAGAGACAGAGACAGAGACAGAGACAGAGACAGAGCCCGACAGCGACAGACAGAGACAGAGACACACAGAGACACACACAGACAGAGAAAGACAGAGACAGAGACAGCGACAGAGACAGAGACAGAGACAGAGACAGAGACAGAGACAGAGACAGAGACAGAGACAGAGACAGAGACAGAGACCGAGGCAGAGACAGACAGAGACAGTGACAGACAGATACAGATACAGACAGCGACAGAGTCAGTCAGAGACAGAGACAGAGTGAGAGACAGAGAGGGAGACAGAGACAGAGACAGAGACAGAGACAGAGACAGAGACAGAGACAGAGACAGAAACGGACAGAGGCAGAGGCAGAGACAGAGACAGAGGCAGACGCAGACAGAGACAGAGACAGAGACGGAGTCAGTCAGAGACAGAGACATAGGCAGAAATGACAGTGACACACAGAGACAGACAGAGACAGAGACAGACAGAGACAGAGACTAACAGCGACAGAGTCAGTCAGAGACTGAGGCAGATACAGAGTCAGACAGAGACAGAGACAGACACTGAGACAGAGACCGACAGCGACAGACAGAGACAGAGACACACAGAGACACTCACAGACAGAGACAGACAGAGACAGAGACAGCGACAGACAGAGACAGATATAGACAGAGACAGAGACAAACAGAGACAGTCGCAGACAGAGGCAGACAGGGACATAGACAGAGACAGAGGCAGAGACAGATACAGAGACAGAAACAGACAGAGATAGAGACAGGGACAGAGACAGACAGAGACCGAGACAGACAGAGACAGAGACAGGCAGACGCAGACAGAGACAGAGACAGACAGAGACAGAGACACAGACGGAGTCAGTCAGAGACAGAGATAGAGACTGAGACACAGACCGAGAAAAACAGACAGAGACAGACAGAGACAGAGAGAGATAGAGACCCACAGAGACACACACAGACATAGACAGACAGAGACAGAGACAGCGACAGACAGAGACAGATATAGACAGAGACAGAGACAAACAGAGACAGTCGCAGACAGAGGCAGACAGGGACATAGACAGAGACAGAGGCAGAGACAGATACAGAGACAGAAACAGACAGAGATAGAGACAGGGACAGAGACAGAGGCAGAGACAGAGACAGAGACAGAGACAGAGACAGAGACAGAGACAGAGACAGAGACAGAGACAGAGACAGAGACAGAGACAGAGACAGAGACAGAGACAGAGACAGAGACAGAGACAGTGACAGAGACCGACAGAGACAGAGACACACAGAGACACACACAGACGGAGACAGGCAGAGACAGAGACAGCGACAGACAGAGACAGAGATAGACAGAGACAGAGACAAACAGAGACAGTCGCAGACAGAGACAGACAGGAACATAGACAGACAGAGACAGAGACAGACAGACACGGTGACAGACAGAGACAGAGACAGACAGCGACAGAGTCAGTCAGAGACAGAGACAGAGACAGAGACACAGACATAGAGGGAGGCAGACACAGAGACAGAGACAGAGACAGAGACAGAGACAGAGACAGAGACAGAGACAGAGACAGAGACACAGACATAGAGGGAGGCAGACACAGAGACAGAGACAGAGACAGAGACAGAGACAGAGACAGAGACAGAGACAGAGACAGAGACAGAGGCACAGACAGAGACAGAGACAGAGGCAGAGACAGATTCAGAGACAGAAACGGACAGAGATAGAGACAGAGACAGAAATGACAGAGACACACAGAGACAGACAGAGACAGAGTCAGTCGGAGACAGAGCCAGAGACAGAGACAGAGACAGAAATGACAGAGACACACAGAGACAGACAGAGACAGAGCCAGAGACAGAGACAGAGACAGAAATGACAGAGACACACAGAGACAGACAGAGACAGAGCCAGAGACAGAGACAGAGACAGAAATGACAGAGACACACAGAGACCTACAGAGACAGAGTCAGTCAGAGACAGAGCCAGAGACAGAGACAGAGACAGGAATGACAGAGACACACAGAGACAGACAGAGACAGAGTCAGTCAGGGACAGAGACATAGACAGAGGCAGAGACAGATACAGAGACAGAAACAGACAGAGATAGAGGCAGGGACACAGACAGAGGCAGAGACAGAGACAGAGACGGAGACAGAGACAGAGACAGAGACAGAGACAGAGACAGAGACAGAGACAGAGACAGAGACAGAGACAGAGTCAGAGACAGAGACAGAGACAGAGACAGAGACAGAAACGGACACACATAGAGACAGAGACAGAGACAGAGACAGAGGCAGAGACAGAGACAGAGACAGAGACAGAGACAGAAACGGACTGAGGCAGAGGCAGAGACAGAGACAGAGGCAGGGACAGAGGCAGAGACAGAGACAGAGACAGGCAGACGCAGACAGAGACAGAGACAGAGACGGAGTCAGTCAGAGACAGAGACCGAGACTGAGACAGAGACCGACAGAGACAGACAGAGACAGGGACACACAGAGACACACACAGACAGAGACAGACAGGGACAGAGACAGAGACCGACAGGGACATAGACAGACAGAGACAGAGACGGACAGAGACAGAGACAGGCAGAGACAGGGACAGACAAAGACAGAGACCCGACAGCGACAGAATCAGTCAGAGACACAGACAGAGACATAGACAGAAATGACAGTGACACACAGAGACAGACAGAGACAGAGACAGAGACAGAGACTAAAAGCGACAGAGTCAGTCAGAGGCTGAGGCAGAGACAGAGTCAGACAGAGACAGAGACAGAGACAGAGACAGAGACAGAGCCCGACAGCGACAGACAGAGGCAGAGACACACAGAGACACACACAGACAGAGAAAGACAGAGACAGAGACAGCGACAGACAGAGACAGATACAGGCAGTGACAGAGACAGAGACAGAGACAGGGACAGAGACAGAGACTGAGACAGACACAGCGACAGAGACAGAGACAGAGACAGAGACAGAGACAGAGGCAAAGACAGAGACAGAGACAGAGACAGAGACAGAGACAGAGACAGAGACAGAGACAGAGACAGAGACAGAGACAGAGACAGAGACAGAGACAGAGACAGAGACCGAGGCAGAGACAGTGACAGACAGATACAGATACAGACAGCGACAGAGTCAGTCAGAGACAGAGACAGAGTGAGAGACAGAGACGGAGGCAGAGACAGATACAGAGACAGGCCGACGCAGACAGAGACAGAGACAGACAGAGACAGAGACAGAGACGGAGTCAGTCAGAGACAGAGACAGACACGGAGTCAGTCAGAGACAGAGAGAGACTGAGACACAGACCGACAGAAACAGACAGAGACAGACAGAGACAGACAGAGATAGAGACACATAAAGACACACACAGACAGAGACAGACAGTGACAGAGACAGCGACAGACAGAGACAGAGATAGACAGGGACAGAGACAGAGAGTGCGGCAGAGACAGAGACAGAGACCGACAGAGATAGACAGAGACACACGCAGACAGCGACAGGCGGAGAAAGAGACAGCGACAGACAGGGACAGAGACAGAGACAGAGACAGAGACAGAGACAGAGACAGAGGCAGAGACAGAGACAGAGCTAGAGACAGGGACAGAGACAGGGACAGAGACAGAGACAGAGACAGAAACGGACAGAGGCAGAGGCAGAGGCAGAGACGGAGACAGAGACAGAGGCAGAGACAGAGACAGAGACAGAGACAGAGACAGAAACGGACAGAGGCAGTGGCAGAGAGAGAGACAGAGGCAGACGCAGACAGAGACAGAGACAGAGACGGAGTCAGTCAGAGACAGAGACCGAGACTGAGACAGAGACCGACAGAGACAGACAGAGACAGACAGAGACAGGGACACACAGAGACACACACAGACAGAGACAGACAGGGACAGAGACAGAGACCGACAGGGACATAGACAGACACAGACAGAGACGGACAGAGACAGAGACAGGCAGAGACAGGGACAGACAAAGACAGAGACAGACAGCGACAGAATCAGTCAGAGACACAGACAGAGACATAGACAGAAATGACAGTGACACACAGAGACAGACAGAGACAGAGACAGAGACAGAGACTAACAGCGACAGAGTCAGTCAGAGGCTGAGGCAGAGACAGAGTCAGACAGAGACAGAGACAGAGACAGAGACAGAGACCGACAGCGACAGACAGAGACAGAGACACACAGAGACACACACAGACAGAGACAGACAGAGACAGAGACAGCGACAGACAGACACAGATACAGGCAGTGACAGAGACAGAGACAGAGACAGGGACAGAGACAGAGACTGAGACAGACACAGAGACAGAGACAGAGACAGAGACAGAGACAGAGGCAGAGGCAGAGACAGAGACAGAGACAGAGACAGAGGCAGAGACAGAGACAGAGACAGACTGAGAGGCGGAGACAGAGACAGAGACAGGGACAGACAGAGATAGACAGCGACAGAGACAGAGACAGAGACAGAGACAGAGACAGAGACAGAGACAGAGACAGAGACAGAGACAGAGACAGAGACAGAGACGGAGACAGACTGAGAGGCGGAGACAGAGACAGAGACAGTGACAGACAGAGATAGACAGAGACAGAGACAGAGACAGAG
>NC_134995.1:705000-712500 GCF_050947335.1 Megachile rotundata
ACAGTGACAGACAGATACAGATACAGACAGCGACAGAGTCAGTCAGAGACAGAGACAGAGTGAGAGACAGAGAGGGAGACAGAGACAGAGACAGAGACAGAGACAGAGACAGAGACAGAGACAGAGACAGAAACGGACAGAGGCAGAGGCAGAGACAGAGACAGAGGCAGACGCAGACAGAGACAGAGACAGAGACGGAGTCAGTCAGAGACAGAGACATAGGCAGAAATGACAGTGACACACAGAGACAGACAGAGACAGAGACAGACAGAGACGGAGACTAACAGCGACAGAGTCAGTCAGAGACTGAGGCAGATACAGAGTCAGACAGAGACAGAGACAGACACTGAGACAGAGACCGACAGCGACAGACAGAGACAGAGACACACAGAGACACTCACAGACAGAGACAGACAGAGACAGAGACAGCGACAGACAGAGACAGATATAGACAGAGACAGAGACAAACAGAGACAGTCGCAGACAGAGGCAGACAGGGACATAGACAGAGACAGAGGCAGAGACAGATACAGAGACAGAAACAGACAGAGATAGAGACAGGGACAGAGACAGACAGAGACCGAGACAGACAGAGACAGAGACAGGCAGACGCAGACAGAGACAGAGACAGACAGAGACAGAGACACAGACGGAGTCAGTCAGAGACAGAGATAGAGACTGAGACACAGACCGAGAAAAACAGACAGAGACAGACAGAGACAGAGAGAGATAGAGACCCACAGAGACACACACAGACATAGACAGACAGAGACAGAGACAGCGACAGACAGAGACAGATATAGACAGAGACAGAGACAAACAGAGACAGTCGCAGACAGAGGCAGACAGGGACATAGACAGAGACAGAGGCAGAGACAGATACAGAGACAGAAACAGACAGAGATAGAGACAGGGACAGAGACAGAGGCAGAGACAGAGACAGAGACAGAGACAGAGACAGAGACAGAGACAGAGACAGAGACAGAGACAGAGACAGAGACAGAGACAGAGACAGAGACAGAGACAGAGACAGAGACAGAGACAGTGACAGAGACCGACAGAGACAGAGACACACAGAGACACACACAGACGGAGACAGGCAGAGACAGAGACAGCGACAGACAGAGACAGAGATAGACAGAGACAGAGACAAACAGAGACAGTCGCAGACAGAGACAGACAGGAACATAGACAGACAGAGAC
The DNA here is from genome assembly GCF_050947335.1 of Megachile rotundata. Lineage (NCBI taxonomy): Eukaryota > Metazoa > Arthropoda > Insecta > Hymenoptera > Megachilidae > Megachile > Megachile rotundata. The sequence goes on from NC_134995.1 coordinate 706,204, forward strand.
AGAGACAGACAGACACGGTGACAGACAGAGACAGAGACAGACAGCGACAGAGTCAGTCAGAGACAGAGACAGAGACAGAGACACAGACATAGAGGGAGGCAGACACAGAGACAGAGACAGAGACAGAGACAGAGACAGAGACAGAGACAGAGACAGAGACAGAGACAGAGACAGAGACAGAGACAGAGACAGAGACAGAGACAGAGACAGAGACAGAGACAGAGACAGAGACAGAGACAGAGACAGAGACAGAGACAGAGACAGAGACAGAGACAGAGACAGAGACAGAGAGAGAGGCGGAGACAGAGACAGAGACAGAGACAGAGACAGAGACAGAGACAGAGTCAGAGACAGAGACAGAGACAGAGACGGAGTCAGTCAGGGAGAGAGACAGAGACAGAGACAGGGACAGAGAGAGAGACAGAGACAGAGACAGGGGCAGAGACAGAGACAGAGACAGACACAGAGACAGAGACAGCGACAGAGACAGAGAGAGACAGAGACAGAGACAGGGACAGAGACAGAGACAGAGACAGAGACAGAGACAGAGACACAGACATAGAGGGAGGCAGACACAGAGACAGAGACAGAGACAGAGACAGAGACAGAGACAGAGACAGAGACAGAGACAGAGACAGAGGCAGAGACAGAGACAGAGACAGAGGCAGAGACAGATTCAGAGACAGAAACGGACAGAGATAGAGACAGAGACAGAAATGACAGAGACACACAGAGACAGACAGAGACAGAGTCAGTCGGAGACAGAGCCAGAGACAGAGACAGAGACAGAAATGACAGAGACACACAGAGACAGACAGAGACAGAGCCAGAGACAGAGACAGAGACAGAAATGACAGAGACACACAGAGACAGACAGAGACAGAGCCAGAGACAGAGACAGAGACAGAAATGACAGAGACACACAGAGACCTACAGAGACAGAGTCAGTCAGAGACAGAGCCAGAGACAGAGACAGAGACAGGAATGACAGAGACACACAGAGACAGACAGAGACAGAGTCAGTCAGGGACAGAGACATAGACAGAGGCAGAGACAGATACAGAGACAGAAACAGACAGAGATAGAGGCAGGGACACAGACAGAGGCAGAGACAGAGACAGAGACGGAGACAGAGACAGAGACAGAGACAGAGACAGAGACAGAGACAGAGACAGAGACAGAGACAGAGACAGAGTCAGAGACAGAGACAGAGACAGAGACAGAGACAGAAACGGACACACATAGAGACAGAGACAGAGACAGAGACAGAGGCAGAGACAGAGACAGAGACAGAGACAGAGACAGAAACGGACTGAGGCAGAGGCAGAGACAGAGACAGAGGCAGGGACAGAGGCAGAGACAGAGACAGAGACAGGCAGACGCAGACAGAGACAGAGACAGAGACGGAGTCAGTCAGAGACAGAGACCGAGACTGAGACAGAGACCGACAGAGACAGACAGAGACAGGGACACACAGAGACACACACAGACAGAGACAGACAGGGACAGAGACAGAGACCGACAGGGACATAGACAGACAGAGACAGAGACGGACAGAGACAGAGACAGGCAGAGACAGGGACAGACAAAGACAGAGACCCGACAGCGACAGAATCAGTCAGAGACACAGACAGAGACATAGACAGAAATGACAGTGACACACAGAGACAGACAGAGACAGAGACAGAGACAGAGACTAAAAGCGACAGAGTCAGTCAGAGGCTGAGGCAGAGACAGAGTCAGACAGAGACAGAGACAGAGACAGAGACAGAGACAGAGCCCGACAGCGACAGACAGAGGCAGAGACACACAGAGACACACACAGACAGAGAAAGACAGAGACAGAGACAGCGACAGACAGAGACAGATACAGGCAGTGACAGAGACAGAGACAGAGACAGGGACAGAGACAGAGACTGAGACAGACACAGCGACAGAGACAGAGACAGAGACAGAGACAGAGACAGAGGCAAAGACAGAGACAGAGACAGAGACAGAGACAGAGACAGAGACAGAGACAGAGACAGAGACAGAGACAGAGACAGAGACAGAGACAGAGACAGAGACCGAGGCAGAGACAGTGACAGACAGATACAGATACAGACAGCGACAGAGTCAGTCAGAGACAGAGACAGAGTGAGAGACAGAGACGGAGGCAGAGACAGATACAGAGACAGGCCGACGCAGACAGAGACAGAGACAGACAGAGACAGAGACAGAGACGGAGTCAGTCAGAGACAGAGACAGACACGGAGTCAGTCAGAGACAGAGAGAGACTGAGACACAGACCGACAGAAACAGACAGAGACAGACAGAGACAGACAGAGATAGAGACACATAAAGACACACACAGACAGAGACAGACAGTGACAGAGACAGCGACAGACAGAGACAGAGATAGACAGGGACAGAGACAGAGAGTGCGGCAGAGACAGAGACAGAGACCGACAGAGATAGACAGAGACACACGCAGACAGCGACAGGCGGAGAAAGAGACAGCGACAGACAGGGACAGAGACAGAGACAGAGACAGAGACAGAGACAGAGACAGAGGCAGAGACAGAGACAGAGCTAGAGACAGGGACAGAGACAGGGACAGAGACAGAGACAGAGACAGAAACGGACAGAGGCAGAGGCAGAGGCAGAGACGGAGACAGAGACAGAGGCAGAGACAGAGACAGAGACAGAGACAGAGGCAGAAACGGACAGAGGCAGTGGCAGAGAGAGAGACAGAGGCAGACGCAGACAGAGACAGAGACAGAGACGGAGTCAGTCAGAGACAGAGACCGAGACTGAGACAGAGACCGACAGAGACAGACAGAGACAGACAGAGACAGGGACACACAGAGACACACACAGACAGAGACAGACAGGGACAGAGACAGAGACCGACAGGGACATAGACAGACACAGACAGAGACGGACAGAGACAGAGACAGGCAGAGACAGGGACAGACAAAGACAGAGACAGACAGCGACAGAATCAGTCAGAGACACAGACAGAGACATAGACAGAAATGACAGTGACACACAGAGACAGACAGAGACAGAGACAGAGACAGAGACTAACAGCGACAGAGTCAGTCAGAGGCTGAGGCAGAGACAGAGTCAGACAGAGACAGAGACAGAGACAGAGACAGAGACCGACAGCGACAGACAGAGACAGAGACACACAGAGACACACACAGACAGAGACAGACAGAGACAGAGACAGCGACAGACAGACACAGATACAGGCAGTGACAGAGACAGAGACAGAGACAGGGACAGAGACAGAGACTGAGACAGACACAGAGACAGAGACAGAGACAGAGACAGAGACAGAGGCAGAGGCAGAGACAGAGACAGAGACAGAGACAGAGGCAGAGACAGAGACAGAGACAGACTGAGAGGCGGAGACAGAGACAGAGACAGGGACAGACAGAGATAGACAGCGACAGAGACAGAGACAGAGACAGAGACAGAGACAGAGACAGAGACAGAGACAGAGACAGAGACAGAGACAGAGACGGAGACAGACTGAGAGGCGGAGACAGAGACAGAGACAGTGACAGACAGAGATAGACAGAGACAGAGACAGAGACAGAGACAGAGACAGAGACACAGACAGAGACAGAGACAGAGACAGAGACAGAGACAGAGACAGAGACAGAGACAGAGACAGAGACAGAGACAGAGACAGAGACAGAGACAGAGACAGAGACAGAGACAGAGACAGAGACAGAGACAGAGACCGAGACAGGCAGGGACGGAGACAGAGACAGTGACAGAGACAGAGACAGAGACAGAGACAGAGACAGAGACAGAGACAGAGACAGAGACAGAGACAGAGACAGACAGAGACAGAGACAGACAGAGACAGAGACAGACAGAGACAGAGACAGGCAGACGCAGACACAGACAGAGACAGACAGAGACAGAGACAGAGACGGAGTCAGTCAGAGACAGAGATAGAGACTGAGACACAGACCGAGAAAAACAGACAGAGACAGACAGAGACAGAGAGAGATAGAGACACACAGAGACACACACAGACAGAGACAGAGACAGAGACAGAGACAGAGACAGAGACAGAGACAGAGACAGAGACAGAGACAGAGACAGAGACAGAGACAGAGACAGAGACCGAGACAGGCAGGGACGGAGACAGAGACAGTGACAGAGACAGAGACAGAGATAGAGACAGAGACAGAGACAGAGACAGAGACAGACAGACACAGAGACAGACAGAGACAGAGACAGAGACAGACAGAGACAGAGACAGAGACAGGCAGACGCAGACAGAGACAGAGACAGACAGAGACAGAGACAGAGACGGAGTCAGTCAGAGACAGAGATAGAGACTGAGACACAGACCGAGAAAAACAGACAGCGACAGACAGAGACAGAGAGAGATAGAGACACACAGAGACACACACAGACAGAGACAGACAGAGACAGAGACAGCGACAGACAGAGACAGATATAGACAGAGACAGAGACAAACAGAGACAGTCGCAGACAGAGGCAGACAGGGACATAGACAGAGACAGAGGCATAGACAGATACAGAGACAGAAACAGACAGAAATAGAGACAGGGACAGAGACAGAGGCAGAGACAGAGACATAGACAGAGACAGAGACAGAGGCAGAGACAGAGACAGAGACAGAGACAGAGACAGAGACAGAGACAGAGACAGAGACAGAGACAGAGACAGAGACAGAGACAGAGACAGAGACAGAGACAGACAGAGACAGTGACAGACAGAGACAGAGACAGAGAGAGAGACAGAGAGAGAGGCAGAGACAGATACAGAGACAGAGACAGAGACGGAGACGGAGACGGAGACGGAGACAGAGACAGCGGCAGACACAGAGACAGAGACAGAGACAGAGACAGAGACAGAGACAGAGACAGAGACAGAGACAGAGACAGAGACAGAGACAGAGACATAGACAGACAGAGACAGAGGCAGAGACAGAGACAGAGACAGAGACAGAAACGGACAGAGGCAGCGGCAGAGACAGAGACAGAGGCAGAGACAGAGACAGAGACAGAGACAGAGACAGAGACAGAGACAGAGACAGAGACAGAGACAGAGACAGAGACAGAGACAGAGACAGAGACAGAGACAGAGACAGAGACAGATACAGATACAGAGACAGAGACAGAGACAGAGACAGAGACAGAGACAGAGACAGAGACAGAGACAGTGACAGAGACAGAGACAGAGACAGAGACAGAGACAGAGACAGAGACAGAGACAGAGACAGAGACAGAGTCAGAGACAGAGACAGAGACAGAGACAGACAGAGACAGAGACAGGCAGAGACAGGGACAGACAAAGGCAGAGACAGACAGGGACAGAGTCAGTCACAGACACAGACAGAGACAGAGACAGAGACGGAGGCAGACAGAGACAGAGACAGACAGTGACACACAGAGACAGAGACAGAGGCAGAGACAGAGACAGAGACAGAGGCAGAGACAGATACAGAGACAGAAACGGACAGAGATAGAGACAGAGACAGAGACAGAGACAGAGACAGAGACAGAAACGGACAGAGGCAGAGGCAGAGGCAGAGACAGAGACAGAGACAGAGGCAGAGACAGAAACAGAGACAGAGACAGAGACAGAAACGGACAGAGGCAGAGGCAGAGACAGAGACAGAGGCAGAGACAGAGGCAAAGACAGAGACAGAGACAGGCAGACGCAGACAGAGACAGAGACAGAGACGGAGGCAGTCAGAGACAGAGACATAGACAGAAATGACAGTGACACACAGAGACAGACAGAGACAGAGACAGCGACAGACAGAGAGAAAGACAGAGACAGAGAAGGAGACAGAGACAGAGACAGAGACAGAGACAGAGACAGAGACAGACACATAGACAGAGAGAGCGACAGACAGAGACAGAGAATGACAGAGACATAGACAGACAGAGGCAGATACAGAGACATAGACAGAGACAGAGACAGAGACAGAGACAGCGACAGAGGCAGAGACAGAGACAGAGACAGCGACAGAGACAGGGACAGGGACAGAGTCAGAGACAGAGACAGAGACAGACAGAGACAGACAGAGACAGACGGAGACAGACAGGGACAGACAGAGACAGACAGAGACAGACAGAGACTGAGACAGGCAGAGACAGACAGAGACAGACAGAGACGGACAGATACAGAGACAAAGAGAGACAGTGGCAGACAGAGACAGACAGGGTCATAGACAGACAGAGACAGAGACAGACAGAGACAGTGACAGAGAGAGATAGGCAGAGACACAGACAGACAGAGACAGACAGAGACAGAGTC
>NC_134995.1:817500-827500 GCF_050947335.1 Megachile rotundata
AGGGACAGAGACAGAGATAGAGACAGAGACAGAGACAGAGACAGAGACAGACAGAGACAGGCAGACGCAGACAAAGACAGAGACAGACAGAGACAGACAGCGTCAGAGTCAGTCAGAGACTGAGACAGAGACAGAGTCAGACAGAGACAGAGACAGAGACTGAGACAGAGACCGACAGAGACAGACAGAGGCAGACAGAGACAGAGACACACAGACACACACAGAGACACACACAGACAGAGACAAACAGAGACAGGGACAGTGACAGACGGAGACAGAGATAGACAGAGACAGAGACAGAGTGTGCGGCAGAGACAGAGACAGAGACAGACAGAGATAGACAGTGACACACACAGACAGGGACAGGCGGAGACAGAGACAGCGACAGACAGAAAAGAGACAGAGACAGAGACAGAGACAGAGACAGAGCTAGACACAGAGTCAGAGACGGGGACACAGACACAGACAGAGACAGAGACAGAGACAGAGACAGAGACAGAGACAGAGACAGAGACAGAGACAGAGACAGAGACAGAGACAGAGACAGAGACAGAGACAGAGACAGAGACAGAGACAGAGACAGGCAGACGCAGACAGAGACAGAGACAGAGACGGAGTCAGTCAGAGACAGAGACAGAGGCAGAAGTGACAGTGACACACAGAGACAGACAGCGACAGAGACTGAGACAGAGACCGACAGCGACAGACAGAGACAGAGACACACAGAGACACACACAGACAGAGACAGGCAGAGACAGAGACAGCGACAGACAGAGACAGATAGAGGCAGTGACAGAGACAGAGACAGAGACAGGGACAGAGACAGAGACAGAGACAGAGACAGAGAGAGACAGAGACAGAGACAGAGACAGAGACGGAGACGGAGACAGATACAGAGACAGAGACAGAGAGAGAGACAGAAACGGACACACATAGAGAGAGAGACAGAGACAGAGACAGAGGCAGAGACAGAGACAGGGACGGAGACAGAGACAGAAACGGACAGAGGCAGAGGCAGAGACATAGACAGAGGCAGAGACAGAGGCAAAGACAGAGACAGAGACAGGCAGACGCAGACAGAAACAGAGACAGAGACGGCGTCAGTCAGAGACAGAGACAGAGGCAGAAATGACAGTGACACACAGAGACAGACAGAGACAGAGACTGTGACAGAGACCGACAGCGACAGACAGAGACAGAGACAGAGACACACAGAGACACACACAGACAGAGACAGACAGAGGCAGAGGCAGAGACAGAGACAGAGACAGAGACAGAGACAGAGACAGAGACTGAGGCAGAGACAGACACAGAGACAGAGACAGAGACAGAGACAGAGACAGAGACAGAGACAGAGACAGAGACAGAGACAGAGACAGAGACAGAGACAGAGACAGAGACAGAGACAGAGACAGAGACAGAGACAGAGACAGAGACAGAGACAGAGACAGAGACAGAGACAGAGACAGAGACGGAGACGGTGACGGGGACGGAGACGGAGACGGGGACGGAGACGCGGACGGGGACGGAGACGGGGACGGAGACGGAGACGGAGACGGAGACGGAGACGGAGACGGAGACGGAGACGGAGACGGAGACGGAGACGGAGACAGAGACAGAGACAGAGACAGAGACAGAGACAGAGACAGAGACAGAAACGGACAGAGGCAGAGGCAGAGACAGAGACAGAGGAAGAGACAGAGGCAGAGACAGAGACAGAGACAGAAACGGACAGAGATAGAGACAGAGACAGAGACAGAGACAGCGACAGAGACAGGGACAGGGACAGAGTCAGAGACAGAGACAGAGACAGAGAGAGACAGACAGAGACAGGCGGAGACAGACAGAGACAGACAGAGACAGACAGAGACAGACAGAGACAGACAGAGACAGAGACAGGCAGAGACAGACAGAGACAGACAGAGACGGACAGATACAGAGACAAAGAGAGACAGTGGCAGACAGAGACAGACAGGGTCATAGACAGACAGAGACAGAGACAGACAGAGACAGTGACAGAGAGAGATAGGCAGAGACACAGACAGACAGAGACAGACAGAGACAGAGTCAGTCAGAGACTGAAACAGACACAGAGTCAGTCAGAGACAGAGACAGAGACAGAGACAGAGACAGGCAGACGCAGACAGAGACAGAGACAGAGGCAGAAGTGACAGTGACACACAGAGACAGACAGCGACAGAGACTGAGACAGAGACCGACAGCGACAGACAGAGACAGAGACACACAGAGACACACACAGACAGAGACAGGCAGAGACAGAGACAGCGACAGACAGAGACAGATAGAGGCAGTGACAGAGACAGAGACAGAGACAGGGACAGAGACAGAGACAGAGACAGAGACAGAGACAGAGACAGAGACAGAGACAGAGACGGAGACGGAGACAGAGACAGAGACAGAGACAGAGAGAGAGACAGAAACGGACACACATAGAGACAGAGACAGAGACAGAGACAGAGGCAGAGACAGAGACAGGGACGGAGACAGAGACAGAAACGGACAGAGGCAGAGGCAGAGACATAGACAGAGGCAGAGACAGAGGCAAAGACAGAGACAGAGACAGGCAGACGCAGACAGAAACAGAGACAGAGACGGCGTCAGTCAGAGACAGAGACAGAGGCAGAAATGACAGTGACACACAGAGCCAGACAGAGACAGAGACTGTGACAGAGACCGACAGCGACAGACAGAGACAGAGACAGAGACACACAGAGACACACACAGACAGAGACAGACAGAGGCAGAGGCAGAGACAGAGACAGAGACAGAGACTGAGGCAGAGACAGAGACAGAGACAGAGACAGAGACAGAGACAGAGACTGAGATAGAGACCGACAGAGACAGACAGAGGCAGACAGAGACAGAGACACACAGACACACACAGAGACACACACAGACAGAGACAAACAGAGACAGGGACAGTGACAGACGGAGACAGAGATAGACAGAGACAGAGACAGAGTGTGCGGCAGAGACAGAGACAGAGACAGGCAGAGATAGACAGTGACACACACAGACAGGGACAGGCGGAGACAGAGACAGCGACAGACAGAAAAGAGACAGAGACAGAGACAGAGACAGAGACAGAGCTAGACACAGAGACAGAGACGGGGACACAGACACAGACAGAGACAGAGACAGAGACAGAGACAGAGACAGAGACAGAGACAGAGACAGAGACAGAGACAGAGACAGAGACAGAGACAGAGACAGAGACAGAGACAGAGACAGAGACAGAGACAGAGACAGAGACAGAGACAGAGACAGAGACAGAGACAGAGACAGAGACAGAGACAGAGACAGAGACAGAGACAGAGACAGAGACAGAGACAGAGACAGAGACAGAGACAGAGACAGAGACAGAGACAGAGACAGAGACAGAGACAGAGACAGAGACAGAGACAGAGACAGAGACAGAGACAGAGACAGAGACAGAGACAGAGACAGAGACAGAGACAGAGACAGAGACAGAGACAGAGACAGAGACAGAGACAGAGACAGAGACAGAGACAGAGACAGAGACAGAGACAGATACAGAGACAGAGACAGAGACAGAGACAGAGACAGAGACAGAGACAGAGACAGAGACAGAGACAGAGGCAGACACAGAGACAGAGGCAGAGACAGAGACAGAGACAGAGACAGAGACAGAGACAGAGACAGAGACAGAGACAGAGACAGAGACAGAGACAGAGACGGAGACGGAGACGGAGACGGAGACCGAGACGGAGACGGAGACGGTGACGGGGACGGAGACGGGGACGGAGACGCGGACGGGGACGGAGACGGGGACGGAGACGGAGACGGAGACGGAGACGGAGACGGAGACGGAGACGGAGACAGAGACAGAGACAGAGACAGAGACAGAGACAGAGACAGAGACAGAGACAGAGACAGAGACAGAAACGGACAGAGGCAGAGGCAGAGACAGAGACAGAGGAAGAGACAGAGGCAGAGACAGAGACAGAGACAGGCAGACGCAGACAGAGACAGAGACAGAGACGGAGTCAGTCAGAGACAGAGACAGAGGCAGAAATGACAGTGACACACAGAGACAGACAGAGACAGAGACTGAGACAGAGACCGACAGCGACAGACAGAGACAGAGACACGCACAGACAGAGACAGACAGAGACAGAGACAGCGACATACAGAGACAGATACAGGCAGTGACAGAGACAGAGACAGAGACAGAGACAGAGACAGAGACAGAGACAGAGACAGAGACAGAGACAGAGACAGAGACGGAGACGGAGACGGAGACAGAGACAGAGACAGAGACAGAGACAGAGACAGAGACAGAGACAGAGACAGAGACAGAGACAGAGATAGAGACAGAGACAGAGACAGAGACAGGCAGGGACAGGGACAGAGACAGAGACAGAGCCAGAGATAGAGACAGAGACAGAGACAGAGACAGAGACAGAGACAGAGACAGGGACAGAGACAGAGACAGAGACAGAGATAGAAACATAGACAGAGACAGAGACAGAGATAGAGACAGAGACAGAGACAGAGACAGAGACAGACAGAGACAGGCAGACGCAGACAAAGACAGAGACAGACAGAGACAGACAGCGTCAGAGTCAGTCAGAGACTGAGACAGAGACAGAGTCAGACAGAGACAGAGACAGGGACTGAGACAGAGACCGACAGAGACAGACAGAGGCAGACAGAGACAGAGACACACAGACACACACAGAGACACATACAGACAGAGACAAACAGAGACAGGGACTGTGACAGACGGAGACAGAGATAGACAGAGACAGAGACAGAGTGTGCGGCAGAGACAGAGACAGAGACACGCACAGACAGAGACAGACAGAGACAGAGACAGCGACAGACAGAGACAGATACAGGCAGTGACAGAGACAGAGACAGAGATAGGGACAGAGACAGAGACTGAGACAGAGACAGAGACAGAGACAGAGACAGAGACAGAGACAGAGACGGAGATGGAGACGGAGACAGAGACAGAGACAGAGACAGAGACAGAGACAGAGACAGAGACAGAGACAGAGACAGAGACTGAGATAGAGACAGAGACAGAGACAGAGACAGGCAGGGACAGGGACAGAGACAGAGACAGAGACAGAGATAGAGACAGAGACAGAGACAGAGACAGAGACAGAGACAGGGACAGAGACAGAGACAGAGACAGAGATAGAGACAGAGACAGGGACAGAGACAGAGATAGAGACAGAGACAGAGACAGAGACAGAGACAGACAGAGACAGGCAGACGCAGACAAAGACAGAGACAGACAGAGACAGACAGCGTCAGAGTCAGTCAGAGACTGAGACAGAGACAGAGTCAGACAGAGACAGAGACAGAGACTGAGACAGAGACCGACAGAGACAGACAGAGGCAGACAGAGACAGAGACACACAGACACACACAGAGACACACACAGACAGAGACAAACAGAGACAGGGACAGTGACAGACGGAGACAGAGATAGACAGAGACAGAGACAGAGTGTGCGGCAGAGACAGAGACAGAGACAGACAGAGATAGACAGTGACACACACAGACAGGGACAGGCGGAGACAGAGACAGCGACAGACAGAAAAGAGACAGAGACAGAGACAGAGACAGAGACAGAGCTAGACACAGAGTCAGAGACGGGGACACAGACACAGACAGAGACAGAGACAGAGACAGAGACAGAGACAGAGACAGAGACAGAGACAGAGACAGAGACAGAGACAGAGACAGAGACAGAGACAGAGACAGAGACAGAGACAGAGACAGGCAGACGCAGACAGAGACAGAGACAGAGACGGAGTCAGTCAGAGACAGAGACAGAGGCAGAAGTGACAGTGACACACAGAGACAGACAGCGACAGAGACTGAGACAGAGACCGACAGCGACAGACAGAGACAGAGACACACAGAGACACACACAGACAGAGACAGGCAGAGACAGAGACAGCGACAGACAGAGACAGATAGAGGCAGTGACAGAGACAGAGACAGAGACAGGGACAGAGACAGAGACAGAGACAGAGACAGAGAGAGACAGAGACAGAGACAGAGACGGAGACGGAGACAGATACAGAGACAGAGACAGAGAGAGAGACAGAAACGGACACACATAGAGAGAGAGACAGAGACAGAGACAGAGGCAGAGACAGAGACAGGGACGGAGACAGAGACAGAAACGGACAGAGGCAGAGGCAGAGACATAGACAGAGGCAGAGACAGAGGCAAAGACAGAGACAGAGACAGGCAGACGCAGACAGAAACAGAGACAGAGACGGCGTCAGTCAGAGACAGAGACAGAGGCAGAAATGACAGTGACACACAGAGACAGACAGAGACAGAGACTGTGACAGAGACCGACAGCGACAGACAGAGACAGAGACAGAGACACACAGAGACACACACAGACAGAGACAGACAGAGGCAGAGGCAGAGACAGAGACAGAGACAGAGACAGAGACAGAGACAGAGACTGAGGCAGAGACAGACACAGAGACAGAGACAGAGACAGAGACAGAGACAGAGACAGAGACAGAGACAGAGACAGAGACAGAGACAGAGACAGAGACAGAGACAGAGACAGAGACAGAGACAGAGACAGAGACAGAGACAGAGACAGAGACAGAGACAGAGACAGAGACAGAGACGGAGACGGTGACGGGGACGGAGACGGAGACGGGGACGGAGACGCGGACGGGGACGGAGACGGGGACGGAGACGGAGACGGAGACGGAGACGGAGACGGAGACGGAGACGGAGACGGAGACGGAGACGGAGACGGAGACAGAGACAGAGACAGAGACAGAGACAGAGACAGAGACAGAGACAGAAACGGACAGAGGCAGAGGCAGAGACAGAGACAGAGGAAGAGACAGAGGCAGAGACAGAGACAGAGACAGAAACGGACAGAGATAGAGACAGAGACAGAGACAGAGACAGCGACAGAGACAGGGACAGGGACAGAGTCAGAGACAGAGACAGAGACAGAGAGAGACAGACAGAGACAGGCGGAGACAGACAGAGACAGACAGAGACAGACAGAGACAGACAGAGACAGACAGAGACAGAGACAGGCAGAGACAGACAGAGACAGACAGAGACGGACAGATACAGAGACAAAGAGAGACAGTGGCAGACAGAGACAGACAGGGTCATAGACAGACAGAGACAGAGACAGACAGAGACAGTGACAGAGAGAGATAGGCAGAGACACAGACAGACAGAGACAGACAGAGACAGAGTCAGTCAGAGACTGAAACAGACACAGAGTCAGTCAGAGACAGAGACAGAGACAGAGACAGAGACAGGCAGACGCAGACAGAGACAGAGACAGAGGCAGAAGTGACAGTGACACACAGAGACAGACAGCGACAGAGACTGAGACAGAGACCGACAGCGACAGACAGAGACAGAGACACACAGAGACACACACAGACAGAGACAGGCAGAGACAGAGACAGCGACAGACAGAGACAGATAGAGGCAGTGACAGAGACAGAGACAGAGACAGGGACAGAGACAGAGACAGAGACAGAGACAGAGACAGAGACAGAGACAGAGACAGAGACGGAGACGGAGACAGAGACAGAGACAGAGACAGAGAGAGAGACAGAAACGGACACACATAGAGACAGAGACAGAGACAGAGACAGAGGCAGAGACAGAGACAGGGACGGAGACAGAGACAGAAACGGACAGAGGCAGAGGCAGAGACATAGACAGAGGCAGAGACAGAGGCAAAGACAGAGACAGAGACAGGCAGACGCAGACAGAAACAGAGACAGAGACGGCGTCAGTCAGAGACAGAGACAGAGGCAGAAATGACAGTGACACACAGAGCCAGACAGAGACAGAGACTGTGACAGAGACCGACAGCGACAGACAGAGACAGAGACAGAGACACACAGAGACACACACAGACAGAGACAGACAGAGGCAGAGGCAGAGACAGAGACAGAGACAGAGACTGAGGCAGAGACAGAGACAGAGACAGAGACAGAGACAGAGACAGAGACAGAGACAGAGACAGAGACAGAGACAGAGACAGAGACAGAGACAGAGACAGAGACAGAGACAGAGACAGAGACAGAGACAGAGACAGAGACAGAGACAGAGACAGAGACAGAGACAGAGACAGAGACAGAGACAGAGACAGAGACAGAGACAGAGACAGAGACAGAGACAGAGACAGAGACAGAGACAGAGACAGAGACGGAGACGGTGACGGGGACGGAGACGGGGACGGAGACGCGGACGGGGACGGAGACGGGGACGGAGACGGAGACGGAGACGGAGACGGAGACGGAGACGGAGACGGAGACGGAGACGGAGACGGAGACAGAGACAGAGACAGAGACAGAGACAGAGACAGAGACAGAGACAGAGACAGAGACAGAGACAGAGACAGAAACGGACAGAGGCAGAGGCAGAGACAGAGACAGAGGAAGAGACAGAGGCAGAGACAGAGACAGAGACAGGCAGACGCAGACAGAGACAGAGACAGAGACGGAGTCAGTCAGAGACAGAGACAGAGGCAGAAATGACAGTGACACACAGAGTCAGACAGAGACAGAGACTGAGACAGAGACCGACAGCGACAGACAGAGACAGAGACACGCACAGACAGAGACAGACAGAGACAGAGACAGCGACAGACAGAGACAGATACAGGCAGTGACAGAGACAGAGACAGAGACAGAGACAGAGACAGAGACAGAGACAGAGACAGAGACAGAGACAGAGACGGAGACGGAGACGGAGACAGAGACAGAGACAGAGACAGAGACAGAGACAGAGACAGAGACAGAGACAGAGACAGAGATAGAGATAGAGACAGAGACAGAGACAGAGACAGGCAGGGACAGGGACAGAGACAGAGACAGAGCCAGAGATAGAGACAGAGACAGGGACAGAGACAGAGACAGAGACAGAGACAGAGACAGAGACAGAGACAGAGATAGAGACAGAGACAGAGACAGAGACAGAGATAGAGACAGAGACAGAGACAGAGACAGACAGAGACAGGCAGACGCAGACAAAGACAGAGACAGACAGAGACAGACAGCGTCAGAGTCAGTCAGAGACTGAGACAGAGACAGAGTCAGACAGAGACAGAGACAGAGACTGAGACAGAGACCGACAGAGACAGACAGAGGCAGACAGAGACAGAGACACACAGACACACACAGAGACACACACAGACAGAGACAAACAGAGACAGGGACAGTGACAGACGGAGACAGAGATAGACAGAGACAGAGACAGAGTGTGCGGCAGAGACAGAGACAGAGACACGCACAGACAGAGACAGACAGAGACAGAGACAGCGACAGACAGAGACAGATACAGGCAGTGACAGAGACAGAGACAGAGATAGGGACAGAGACAGAGACTGAGACAGAGACAGAGACAGAGACAGAGACAGAGACAGAGACAGAGACAGAGACAGAGACGGAGATGGAGACGGAGACAGAGACAGAGACAGAGACAGAGACAGAGACAGAGACAGAGACAGAGACAGAGACAGAGACTGAGATAGAGACAGAGACAGAGACAGAGACAGGCAGGGACAGGGACAGAGACAGAGACAGAGACAGAGATAGAGACAGAGACAGAGACAGAGACAGAGACAGAGACAGGGACAGAGACAGAGACAGAGACAGAGATAGAGACGGAGACAGAGACAGAGACAGAGATAGAGACAGAGACAGAGACAGAGACAGAGACAGACAGAGACAGGCAGACGCAGACAAAGACAGAGACAGACAGAGACAGACAGCGTCAGAGTCAGTCAGAGACTGAGACAGAGACAGAGTCAGACAGAGACAGAGACAGAGACTGAGACAGAGACCGACAGAGACAGACAGAGGCAGACAGAGACAGAGACACACAGACACACACAGAGACACACACAGACAGAGACAAACAGAGACAGGGACAGTGACAGACGGAGACAGAGATAGACAGAGACAGACACAGAGTGTGCGGCAGA
>NC_134995.1:852500-855000 GCF_050947335.1 Megachile rotundata
GGCAGAAGTGACAGTGACACACAGAGACAGACAGCGACAGAGACTGAGACAGAGACCGACAGCGACAGACAGAGACAGAGACACACAGAGACACACACAGACAGAGACAGGCAGAGACAGAGACAGCGACAGACAGAGACAGATAGAGGCAGTGACAGAGACAGAGACAGAGACAGGGACAGAGACAGAGACAGAGACAGAGACAGAGACAGAGACAGAGACAGAGACGGAGACGGAGACAGAGACAGAGACAGAGACAGAGAGAGAGACAGAAACGGACACACATAGAGACAGAGACAGAGACAGAGACAGAGGCAGAGACAGAGACAGGGACGGAGACAGAGACAGAAACGGACAGAGGCAGAGGCAGAGACATAGACAGAGGCAGAGACAGAGGCAAAGACAGAGACAGAGACAGGCAGACGCAGACAGAAACAGAGACAGAGACGGCGTCAGTCAGAGACAGAGACAGAGGCAGAAATGACAGTGACACACAGAGACAGACAGAGACAGAGACTGTGACAGAGACCGACAGCGACAGACAGAGACAGAGACAGAGACACACAGAGACACACACAGACAGAGACAGACAGAGGCAGAGGCAGAGACGGAGACAGAGACAGAGACAGAGACAGAGACAGAGACTGAGGCAGAGACAGACACAGAGACAGAGACAGAGACAGAGACAGAGACAGAGACAGAGACAGAGACAGAGACATAGACAGAGGCAGAGACAGAGACAGAGACAGAGACGGAGACGGAGACGGCGACGGGGACGGAGACGGGGACGGAGACGCGGACGGGGAGGGAGACGGGGACGGAGACGGAGACGGAGACGGAGACGGAGACGGAGACGGAGACGGAGACGGAGACGGAGACGGAGACAGAGACAGAGACAGAGACAGAGACAGAGACAGAGACAGAGACAGAGACAGAGACAGAAACGGACAGAGGCAGAGGCAGAGACAGAGACAGAGGAAGAGACAGAGGCAGAGACAGAGACAGAGACAGGCAGACGCAGACAGAGACAGAGACAGAGACGGAGTCAGTCAGAGACAGAGACAGAGGCAGAAATGACAGTGACACACAGAGTCAGACAGAGACAGAGACTGAGACAGAGACCGACAGCGACAGACAGAGACAGAGACACGCACAGACACACACAGAGACACACACAGACAGAGACAAACAGAGACAGGGACAGTGACAGACGGAGACAGAGATAGACAGAGACAGGGACAGAGTGTGCGGCAGAGACAGAGACAGAGACACGCACAGACAGAGACAGACAGAGACAGAGACAGCGACAGACAGAGACAGATACAGGCAGTGACAGAGACAGAGACAGAGATAGGGACAGAGACAGAGACTGAGACAGAGACAGAGACAGAGACAGAGATAGAGACAGAGACAGAGACAGAGACGGAGATGGAGACGGAGACAGAGACAGAGACAGAGACAGGGACAGAGACAGAGACAGAGACAGAGACAGAGACAGAGACTGAGATAGAGACAGAGACAGAGACAGAGACAGGCAGGGACAGGGACAGAGACAGAGACAGAGACAGAGATAGAGACAGAGACAGAGACAGAGACAGAGACAGAGACAGAGACAGGGACAGAGACAGAGACAGAGACAGAGATAGAGACAGAGACAGAGACAGAGACAGAGATAGAGACAGAGACAGAGACAGAGACAGAGACAGACAGAGACAGGCAGACGCAGACAAAGACAGAGACAGACAGAGACAGACAGCGTCAGAGTCAGTCAGAGACTGAGAGAGAGACAGAGTCAGACAGAGACAGAGACAGAGACTGAGACAGAGACCGACAGAGACAGACAGAGGCAGACAGAGACAGAGACACACAGACACACACAGAGACACACACAGACAGAGACAAACAGAGACAGGGACAGTGACAGACGGAGACAGAGATAGACAGAGACAGAGACAGAGTGTGCGGCAGAGACAGAGACAGAGACAGACAGAGATAGACAGTGACACACACAGACCGGGACAGGCGGAGACAGAGACAGTGACAGACAGAAAAGAGACAGAGACAGAGACAGAGACAGAGACAGAGCTAGACACAGAGTCAGAGACGGGGACACAGACACAGACAGAGACAGAGACAGAGACAGAGACAGAGACAGAGACAGAGACAGAGACAGAGACAGAGACAGAGACAGAGACAGAGACAGAGACAGAGACAGAGACAGAGATAGACAGTGACACACACAGACAGGGACAGGCGGAGACAGAGACAGTGACAGACAGAAAAGAGACAGAGACAGAGACAGAGACAGAGACAGAGCTAGACACAGAGTCAGAGACGGGGACACAGACACAGACAGAGACAGAGACAGAGACAGAGACAGAGACAGAGACAGAGACAGAGACAGAGACAGAGACAGAGACAGAGACAGAGACAGAGACAGAGACAGAGACAGAGACAGCGACAGACAGAGACAGACAGAGACAGACAGAGACAGACAGAG
>NC_134995.1:865000-877500 GCF_050947335.1 Megachile rotundata
CAGAGGCAGAGACAGAGACAGAGACAGGCAGACGCAGACAGAGACAGAGACAGAGACGGAGTCAGTCAGAGACAGAGACAGAGGCAGAAATGACAGTGACACACAGAGTCAGACAGAGACAGAGACTGAGACAGAGACCGACAGCGACAGACAGAGACAGAGACACGCACAGACACACACAGAGACACACACAGACAGAGACAAACAGAGACAGGGACAGTGACAGACGGAGACAGAGATAGACAGAGACAGAGACAGAGTGTGCGGCAGAGACAGAGACAGAGACACGCACAGACAGAGACAGACAGAGACAGAGACAGCGACAGACAGAGACAGATACAGGCAGTGACAGAGACAGAGACAGAGATAGGGACAGAGACAGAGACTGAGACAGAGACAGAGACAGAGACAGAGACAGAGACAGAGACAGAGACAGAGACAGAGACAGAGACGGAGATGGAGACGGAGACAGAGACAGAGACAGAGACAGGGACAGAGACAGAGACAGAGACAGAGACAGAGACAGAGACTGAGATAGAGACAGAGACAGAGACAGAGACAGGCAGGGACAGGGACAGAGACAGAGACAGAGACAGAGATAGAGACAGAGACAGAGACAGAGACAGAGACAGAGACAGGGACAGAGACAGAGACAGAGACCGACAGGGACATAGACAGACAGAGACAGAGACAGACAGAGACAGAGACAGGCAGAGACAGGGACAGACAAAGACAGAGACAGACAGGGACAGAGTCAGTCACAGACACAGACAGAGACAGAGACAGAGACGGAGGCAGACAGAGACAGAGGCAGAGACAGAGACAGAGACAGAGACAGAGACAGAGACAGAGACAGAGACAGAGACAGAGACAGAGACAGAGACAGAGACAGAGACAGAGACAGAGACAGAGACAGGGACAGAGACAGAGACAGAGACAGAGACAGAGTCAGAGACAGAGACAGAGACAGAAACAGAGACAGGGACAGAGACAGAGACAGAGACAGAGACAGACAGAGACAGACAGAGACAGACAGAGATAGACAGAGACACACACAGACAGAGACAGGCAGAGACAGAGACAGCGACAGACAGAGACAGAGACAGAGAGAGAGAGAGGGACAGACAGAGACAGAGAAAGACAGAGACATAGACAGACAGAGGCAGAGACCGAGACAGAGACAGAGACAGAGACAGAGACAGACAGAGACAGGCAGACGCAGACAGAGACAGGCAGACGCAGACAAAGACAGAGACAGACAGAGACAGACAGCGTCAGAGTCAGTCAGAGACTGAGACAGAGACAGAGTCAGACAGAGACAGAGACAGAGACTGAGACAGAGACCGACAGAGACAGACAGAGGCAGACAGAGACAGAGACACACAGACACACACAGAGACACACACAGACAGAGACAAACAGAGACAGGGACAGTGACAGACGGAGACAGAGATAGACAGAGACAGAGACAGAGTGTGCGGCAGAGACAGAGACAGAGACAGACAGAGATAGACAGTGACACACACAGACAGGGACAGGCGGAGACAGAGACAGCGACAGACAGAAAAGAGACAGAGACAGAGACAGAGACAGAGACAGAGCTAGACACAGAGTCAGAGACGGGGACACAGACACAGACAGAGACAGAGACAGAGACAGAGACAGAGACAGAGACAGAGACAGAGACAGAGACAGAGACAGAGACAGAGACAGAGACAGAGACAGAGACAGAGACAGAGACAGAGACAAAGACAGAGACAGAGACAGAGACAGAGACAGAGACAGAGACAGAGACAGAGACAGAGACAGAGACAGAGACAGAGACAGAGACAGAGACAGAGACAGAAACGGACACACATAGAGACAGAGAGAGAGACAGAGACAGAGGCAGAGACAGAGACAGAAACGGAGACAGAGACAGAAACGGACAGAGGCAGAGGCAGAGACATAGACAGAGGCAGAAATGACAGTGACACACAGAGACAGACAGAGACAGAGACTGAGACAGAGACCGACAGCGACAGACAGAGACAGAGACACGCACAGACAGAGACAGACAGAGACAGAGACAGCGACAGACAGAGACAGAAACAGGCAGTGACAGAGACAGAGACAGAGACAGGGACAGAGACAGAGACTGAGACAGAGACAGAGACAGAGACAGAGACAGAGACAGAGACAGAGACAGAGACAGAGACAGAGACAGAGACAGAGACAGAGACAGAGACAGAGACAGAGACAGAGACAGAGACAGAGACAGAGACAGAGACAGAGGCAGAGACAGAGTCAGAGATAGAGACAGAGACAGAGACAGAGACAGGCAGGGACAGCGACAGAGACAGAGACAGAGGCAGAGACAGAGACAGAGACAGAGACAGAGACAGAGACAGAGACAGAGACAGCGACAGAGACAGAGACAGAGACAGAGACAGCGACAGAGACAGGGACAGAGTGAGAGACAGAGACAGAGGCAGAGACCGACAGGGACATAGACAGACAGAGACAGAGACAGACAGAGACAGAGACAGGCAGAGACAGGGACAGACAAAGACAGAGACAGACAGGGACAGAGTCAGTCACAGACACAGACAGAGACAGAGACAGAGACGGAGGCAGACAGAGACAGAGGCAGAGACAGAGACAGAGACAGAGACAGAGACAGAGACAGAGACAGAGACAGAGACAGAGACAGAGACAGAGACAGAGACAGAGACAGAGACAGAGACAGGGACAGAGACAGAGACAGAGACAGAGACAGAGTCAGAGACAGAGACAGAGACAGAAACAGAGACAGGGACAGAGACAGAGACAGAGACAGAGACAGACAGAGACAGACAGAGACAGACAGAGATAGACAGAGACACACACAGACAGAGACAGGCAGAGACAGAGACAGCGACAGACAGAGACAGAGACAGAGAGAGAGAGAGGGACAGACAGAGGCAGAGAAAGACAGAGACATAGACAGACAGAGGCAGAGACAGAGACAGAGACAGAGACAGAGACAGAGACAGAGACAGAGGCAGCGACAGAGACAGAGACAGAGACAGGGACAGAGACAGCGACAGAGACAGAGACAGAGTCAGAAACAGAGACAGGGACAGAGACCGACAGGGACATAGACAGACAGAGACAGAGACAGACAGAGACAGAGACAGGCAGAGACAGGGACAGACAAAGACAGAGACAGACAGGGACAGAGTCAGTCACAGACACAGACAGAGACAGAGACAGAGACGGAGGCAGACAGAGACAGAGACAGACAGTGACACACAGAGACAGAGACAGCGACAGACAGAGACAGAGGCAGAGACAGAGACAGAGACAGAGACAGAGGCAGAGACAGAGACAGAGACAGAGACAGAGGCAGAGACAGATACAGAGACAGAAACGGACAGAGATAGAGACAGAGACAGAGACAGAGACAGCGACAGAGACAGGGACAGGGACAGAGACACACAGAGACACACACAGACAGAGACAGACAGAGGCAGAGGCAGAGACGGAGACAGAGACAGAGACAGAGACAGAGACGGAGACTGAGACAGGCAGACGCAGACAGAGACAGAGACAGAGACAGAGAGAGACAGACAGAGACGGACGGAGACAGACAGAGACAGACAGAGACAGACAGAGACAGACAGAGACAGACAGAGACAGAGAGAGGCAGAGACAGACAGAGACAGACAGAGACGGACAGATACAGAGACAAAGAGATACAGTGGCAGACAGAGACAGACAGGGTCATAGACAGACAGAGACAGAGACAGACAGAGACAGTGACAGAGAGAGATAGGCAGAGACACAGACAGACAGAGACAGACAGAGACAGAGTCAGTCAGAGACTGAAACAGACACAGAGTCAGTCAGAGACAGAGACAGAGACAGAGACAGAGACAGGCAGACGCAGACAGAGACAGAGACAGAGACGGAGTCAGTCAGAGACAGAGACAGAGGCAGAAGTGACAGTGACACACAGAGACAGACAGCGACAGAGACTGAGACAGAGACCGACAGCGACAGACAGAGACAGAGACACACAGAGACACACACAGACAGAGACAGGCAGAGACAGAGACAGCGACAGACAGAGACAGATAGAGGCAGTGACAGAGACAGAGACAGAGACAGGGACAGAGACAGAGACAGAGACAGAGACAGAGACAGAGACAGAGACAGAGACGGAGACGGAGACAGAGACAGAGACAGAGACAGAGAGAGAGACAGAAACGGACACACATAGAGACAGAGACAGAGGCAGAGACAGAGGCAGAGACAGAGACAGGGACGGAGACAGAGACAGAAACGGACAGAGGCAGAGGCAGAGACATAGACAGAGGCAGAGACAGAGGCAAAGACAGAGACAGAGACAGGCAGACGCAGACAGAAACAGAGACAGAGACGGCGTCAGTCAGAGACAGAGACAGAGGCAGAAATGACAGTGACACACAGAGACAGACAGAGACAGAGACTGTGACAGAGACCGACAGCGACAGACAGAGACAGAGACAGAGACACACAGAGACACACACAGACAGAGACAGACAGAGGCAGAGGCAGAGACGGAGACAGAGACAGAGACAGAGACAGAGACAGAGACTGAGGCAGAGACAGACACAGAGACAGAGACAGAGACAGAGACAGAGACAGAGACAGAGACAGAGACAGAGACAGAGACAGAGACAGAGACAGAGACAGAGACAGAGACAGAGACAGAGACAGAGACAGAGACAGAGACAGAGACAGAGACAGAGACAGAGACAGAGACAGAGACAGAGACGGAGACGGAGACGGAGACGGTGACGGGGACGGAGACGGGGACGGAGCCGCGGACGGGGACGGAGACGGGGACGGAGACGGAGACGGAGACGGAGACGGAGACGGAGACGGAGACGGAGACGGAGACGGAGACGGAGACGGAGACGGAGACGGAGACGGAGACGGAGACAGAGACAGAGACAGAGACAGAGACAGAGACAGAGACAGAGACAGAGACAGAGACAGAGACAGAAACGGACAGAGGCAGAGGCAGAGACAGAGACAGAGGAAGAGACAGAGGCAGAGACAGAGACAGAGACAGGCAGACGCAGACAGAGACAGAGACAGAGACGGAGTCAGTCAGAGACAGAGACAGAGGCAGAAATGACAGTGACACACAGAGTCAGACAGAGACAGAGACTGAGACAGAGACCGACAGCGACAGACAGAGACAGAGACACGCACAGACACACACAGAGACACACACAGACAGAGACAAACAGAGACAGGGACAGTGACAGACGGAGACAGAGATAGACAGAGACAGAGACAGAGTGTGCGGCAGAGACAGAGACAGAGACAGACAGAGATAGACAGTGACACACACAGACAGGGACAGGCGGAGACAGAGACAGCGACAGACAGAAAAGAGACAGAGACAGAGACAGAGACAGAGACAGAGCTAGACACAGAGTCAGAGACGGGGACACAGACACAGACAGAGACAGAGACAGAGACAGAGACAGAGACAGAGACAGAGACAGAGACAGACAGAGACAGACAGAGGCAGAGACATGCAGAGACAGACAGAGATAGACAGAGACACACACAGACAGAGACAGGCAGAGGCAGAGACAGCGACAGACAGAGACAGAGACAGAGACAGAGAGAGAGACAGAGACAGACACATAGACAGAGAGAGGGACAGACAGAGACAGAGAAAGACAGAGACATAGACAGACAGAGGCAGAGACAGAGACAGAGACAGAGACAGAGTCAGTCAGAGACAGAGACAGAGACAGAGACAGAGACAGGCAGACGCAGACAGAGACAGAGACAGAGACGGAGTCAGTCAGAGACAGAGACAGAGGCAGAAGTGACAGTGACACACAGAGACAGACAGAGACAGAGACTGAGACAGAGACCGACAGCGACAGACAGAGACAGAGACACACAGAGACACACACAGACAGCGACAGGCAGAGACAGAGACAGCGACAGACAGAGACAGATAGAGGCAGTGACAGAGACAGAGACAGAGACAGGGACAGAGACAGAGACAGAGACAGAGACAGAGACAGAGACAGAGACAGAGACGGAGACGGAGACAGAGACAGAGACAGAGACAGAGAGAGAGACAGGCAGACACAGACACAGACAGAGACAGAGACGGAGTCAGTCAGAGACAGAGACAGAGAAAGAAATGACAGTGACACACAGAGACAGACAGAGACACACAGAGACAGAGACAGCGACAGACTGAGACAGAGACAGAGACAGAGACAGAGACAGAGACAGAGACAGAGACAGAGACAGAGACAGAGGCAGAGACAGAGACAGAGACAGAGACAGAGACGGAGATGGAGACGGAGACAGAGACAGAGACAGAGACAGAGACAGAGACAGAGACAGAGACAGAGACAGAGACAGAGACTGAGATAGAGACAGAGACAGAGACAGAGACAGGCAGGGACAGGGACAGAGACAGAGACAGAGACAGAGATAGAGACAGAGACAGAGACAGAGACAGAGACAGAGACAGGGACAGAGACAGAGACAGAGACAGAGATAGAGACAGAGACAGAGACAGAGACAGAGATAGAGACAGAGACAGAGACAGAGACAGAGACAGACAGAGACAGGCAGACGCAGACAAAGACAGAGACGGACAGAGACAGACAGCGTCAGAGTCAGTCAGAGACTGAGACAGAGACAGAGTCAGACAGAGACAGAGACAGAGACTGAGACAGAGACCGACAGAGACAGACAGAGGCAGACAGAGACAGAGACACACAGACACACACAGAGACACACACAGACAGAGACAAACAGAGACAGGGACAGTGACAGACGGAGACAGAGATAGACAGAGACAGAGACAGAGTGTGCGGCAGAGACAGAGACAGAGACAGACAGAGATAGACAGTGACACACACAGACAGGGACAGGCGGAGACAGAGACAGCGACAGACAGAAAAGAGACAGAGACAGAGACAGAGACAGAGACAGAGCTAGACACAGAGTCAGAGACGGGGACACAGACACAGACAGAGACAGAGACAGAGACAGAGACAGAGACAGAGACAGAGACAGAGACAGAGACGGAGACAGCGACAGACAGAGACAGACAGAGACAGACAGAGACAGACAGAGACAGACAGAGACAGACAGAGACAGACAGAGACAGACAGAGACAGACAGAGACAGACAGAGACAGACAGAGACAGACAGAGACAGAGACATGCAGAGACAGACAGAGACAGACAGAGATAGACAGAGACACACACAGACAGAGACAGGCAGAGGCAGAGACAGCGACAGACAGAGACAGAGACAGAGACAGAGACAGAGAGAGAGACAGAGACAGACACATAGACAGAGAGAGGGACAGACAGAGACAGAGAAAGACAGAGACATAGACAGACAGAGGCAGAGACAGAGACAGAGACAGAGACAGAGACAGAGACAGAGACAGAGACAGCGACAGAGACAGAGACAGAGACAGAGGCAGCGACAGAGACAGGGACAGAGTGAGAGACAGAGACAGAGGCAGAGACCGACAGGGACATAGACAGACAGAGACAGAGACAGACAGAGACAGAGACAGGCAGAGACAGGGACAGACAAAGACAGAGACAGACAGGGACAGAGTCAGTCACAGACACAGACAGAGACAGAGACAGAGACGGAGGCAGACAGAGACAGAGGCAGAGACAGAGACAGAGACAGAGACAGAGACAGAGACAGAGACAGAGACAGAGACAGAGACAGAGACAGAGACAGGGACAGAGACAGAGACAGAGACAGAGACAGAGTCAGAGACAGAGACAGAGACAGAAACAGAGACAGGGACAGAGACAGAGACAGAGACAGAGACAGAGACAGAGACAGACAGAGACAGACAGAGACAGACAGAGATAGACAGAGACACACACAGACAGAGACAGGCAGAGACAGAGACAGCGACAGACAGAGACAGAGACAGAGAGAGAGAGAGGGACAGACAGAGGCAGAGAAAGACAGAGACATAGACAGACAGAGGCAGAGACAGAGACAGAGACAGAGACAGAGACAGAGACAGAGACAGAGGCAGCGACAGAGACAGAGACAGAGACAGAGACAGAGACAGCGACAGAGACAGGGACAGAGTCAGAAACAGAGACAGGGACAGAGACCGACAGGGACATAGACAGACAGAGACAGAGACAGACAGAGACAGAGACAGGCAGAGACAGGGACAGACAAAGACAGAGACAGACAGGGACAGAGTCAGTCACAGACACAGACAGAGACAGAGACAGAGACGGAGGCAGACAGAGACAGAGACAGACAGTGACACACAGAGACAGAGACAGCGACAGACAGAGACAGAGGCAGAGACAGAGACAGAGACAGAGACAGAGGCAGAGACAGAGACAGAGACAGAGGCAGAGACAGATACAGAGACAGAAACGGACAGAGATAGAGACAGAGACAGAGACAGAGACAGCGACAGAGACAGGGACAGGGACAGAGTCAGAGACAGAGACAGAGACAGAGACAGAGACAGAGACAGAGACAGCGACAGACAGAGACAGATACAGGCAGTGACAGAGACAGAGACAGAGATAGGGACAGAGACAGAGACTGAGACAGAGACAGAGACAGAGACAGAGACAGAGACAGAGACAGAGACAGAGACAGAGACGGAGATGGAGACGGAGACAGAGACAGAGACAGAGACAGGGACAGAGACAGAGACAGAGACAGAGACAGAGACAGAGACTGAGATAGAGACAGAGACAGAGACAGAGACAGGCAGGGACAGGGACAGAGACAGAGACAGAGACAGAGATAGAGACAGAGACAGAGACAGAGACAGAGACAGAGACAGAGACAGGGACAGAGACAGAGACAGAGACAGAGATAGAGACAGAGACAGAGACAGAGACAGAGATAGAGACAGAGACAGAGACAGAGACAGACAGAGACAGGCAGACGCAGACAAAGACAGAGACAGACAGAGACAGACAGCGTCAGAGTCAGTCAGAGACTGAAAAAGAGACAGAGTCAGACAGAGACAGAGACAGAGACTGAGACAGAGACCGACAGAGACAGACAGAGGCAGACAGAGACAGAGACACACAGACACACACAGAGACACACACAGACAGAGACAAACAGAGACAGGGACAGTGACAGACGGAGACAGAGATAGACAGAGACAGAGACAGAGTGTGCGGCAGAGACAGAGACAGAGACAGACAGAGATAGACAGTGACACACACAGACAGGGACAGGCGGAGACAGAGACAGCGACAGACAGAAAAGAGACAGAGACAGAGACAGAGACAGAGACAGAGCTAGACACAGAGTCAGAGACGGGGACACAGACACAGACAGAGACAGAGACAGAGACAGAGACAGAGACAGAGACAGAGACAGAGACAGAGACAGAGACAGAGACAGAGACAGAGACAGAGACAGAGACAGCGACAGACAGAGACAGACAGAGACAGACAGAGACAGAGACATGCAGAGACAGACAGAGACAGACAGAGATAGACAGAGACACACACAGACAGAGACAGGCAGAGGCAGAGACAGCGACAGACAGAGACAGAGACAGAGACAGAGACAGAGAGAGAGACAGAGACAGACACATAGACAGAGAGAGGGACAGACAGAGACAGAGAAAGACAGAGACATAGACAGACAGAGGCAGAGACAGAGACAGAGACAGAGACAGAGACAGAGACAGAGACAGAGACAGAGACAGCGACAGAGACAGAGACAGAGACAGAGACAGCGACAGAGACAGGGACAGAGTCAGAGACAGAGACAGAGACAGAGACCGACAGGGACATAGACAGACAGAGACAGAGACAGACAGAGACAGAGACAGGCAGAGACAGGGACAGACAAAGACAGAGACAGACAGGGACAGAGTCAGTCACAGACACAGACAGAGACAGAGACAGAGACGGAGGCAGACAGAGACAGAGGCAGAGACAGAGACAGAGACAGAGCCAGAGACAGAGACAGAGACAGAGACAGAGACAGAGACAGAGACAGAGACAGAGACAGAGACAGAGACAGAGACAGAGACAGAGACAGAGACAGAGACAGGGGCAGAGACAGAGACAGAGACAGAGACAGAGTCAGAGACAGAGACAGAGACAGAAACAGAGACAGGGACAGAGACAGAGACAGAGACAGAGACAGACAGAGACAGACAGAGACAGACAGAGATAGACAGAGACACACACAGACAGAGACAGGCAGAGACAGAGACAGCGACAGACAGAGACAGAGACAGAGAGAGAGAGAGGGACAGACAGAGACAGAGAAAGACAGAGACATAGACAGACAGAGGCAGAGACAGAGACAGAGACAGAGACAGAGACAGAGACAGAGACAGAGACAGAGGCAGCGACAGAGACAGAGACAGAGACAGAGACAGCGACAGAGACAGGGACAGAGTCAGAAACAGAGACAGGGACAGAGACCGACAGGGACATAGACAGACAGAGACAGAGACAGACAGAGACAGAGACAGGCAGAGACAGGGACAGACAAAGACAGAGACAGACAGGGACAGAGTCAGTCACAGACACAGACAGAGACAGAGACAGAGACGGAGGCAGACAGAGACAGAGACAGACAGTGACACACAGAGACAGAGACAGCGACAGACAGAGACAGAGGCAGAGACAGATACAGAGACAGAGACAGAGGCAGAGACAGAGACAGAGACAGAGGCAGAGACAGATACAGAGACAGAAACGGACAGAGATATAGACAGAGACAGAGACAGAGACAGCGACAGAGACAGGGACAGGGACAGAGTCAGAGACAGAGACAGAGACAGAGAGAGACAGACAGAGACAGACGGAGACAGACAGAGACAGACAGAGACAGACAGAGACAGACAGAGACAGACAGAGACAGACAGAGACAGAGACAGGCAGAGACAGACAGAGACAGACAAAGACGGACAGATACAGAGACAAAGAGAGACAGTGGCAGACAGAGACAGACAGGGTCATAGACAGACAGAGACAGAGACAGACAGAGACAGTGACAGAGAGAGATAGGCAGAGACACAGACAGACAGAGACAGACAGAGACAGAGTCAGTCAGAGACTGAAACAGACACAGAGTCAGTCAGAGACAGAGACAGAGACAGAGACAGAGACAGGCAGACGCAGACAGAGACAGAGACAGAGACGGAGTCAGTCAGAGACAGAGACACAGGCAGAAGTTACAGTGACACACAGAGACAGACAGCGACAGAGACTGAGACAGAGACCGACAGCGACAGACAGAGACAGAGACACACAGAGACACACACAGACAGAGACAGGCAGAGACAGAGACAGCGACAGACAGAGACAGATAGAGGCAGTGACAGAGACAGAGACAGAGACAGGGACAGAGACAGAGACAGAGACAGAGACAGAGACAGAGACAGAGACAGAGACAGAGACGGAGACGGAGACAGAGACAGAGACAGAGACAGAGAGAGAGACAGAAACGGACACACATAGAGACAGAGACAGAGACAGAGACAGAGGCAGAGACAGAGACAGGGACGGAGACAGAGACAGAAACGGACAGAGGCAGAGGCAGAGACATAGACAGAGGCAGAGACAGAGGCAAAGACAGAGACAGAGACAGGCAGACGCAGACAGAAACAGAGACAGAGACGGCGTCAGTCAGAGACAGAGACAGAGGCAGAAATGACAGTGACACACAGAGACAGACAGAGACAGAGACTGTGACAGAGACCGACAGCGACAGACAGAGACAGAGACAGAGACACACAGAGACACACACAGACAGAGACAGACAGAGGCAGAGGCAGAGACAGAGACAGAGATAGAGACAGAGACAGAGACAGAGACTGAGACAGAGACAGACACAGAGACAGAGACAGAGACAGAGACAGAGACAGAGACAGAGACAGAGACAGAGACAGAGACAGAGACAGAGACAGAGACAGAGACAGAGACAGAGACAGAGACAGAGACAGAGACAGAGACAGAGACAGAGACAGAGACAGAGACAGAGACAGAGACAGAGACAGAGACAGAGACAGAGACAGAGACAGAGACAGAGACAGAAACGGACACACATAGAGACAGAGAGAGAGACAGAGACAGAGGCAGAGACAGAGACAGAGACGGAGACAGAGACAGAAACGGACAGAGGCAGAGGCAGAGACATAGACAGAGGCAGAAATGACAGTGACACACAGAGACAGACAGAGACAGAGACTGAGACAGAGACCGACAGCGACAGACAGAGACAGAGACACGCACAGACAGAGACAGACAGAGACAGAGACAGCGACAGACAGAGACAGAAACAGGCAGTGACAGAGACAGAGACAGAGACAGGGACAGAGACAGAGACTGAGACAGAGACAGAGACAGAGACAGAGACAGAGACAGAGACAGAGACAGAGACAGAGACAGAGACAGAGACAGAGACAGAGACAGAGACAGAGACAGAGACAGAGACAGAGACAGAGACAGAGA
>NC_134995.1:887500-890000 GCF_050947335.1 Megachile rotundata
CAGAGACACACACAGACAGCGACAGGCAGAGACAGAGACAGCGACAGACAGAGACAGATAGAGGCAGTGACAGAGACAGAGACAGAGACAGGGACAGAGACAGAGACAGAGACAGAGACAGAGACAGAGACAGAGACAGAGACAGAGACGGAGACGGAGACAGAGACAGAGACAGAGACAGAGAGAGAGACAGGCAGACACAGACACAGACAGAGACAGAGACGGAGTCAGTCAGAGACAGAGACAGAGAAAGACAGAGACATAGACAGACAGAGGCAGAGACAGAGACAGAGACAGAGACAGAGTCAGTCAGAGACAGAGACAGAGACAGAGACAGAGACAGGCAGACGCAGACAGGGACAGAGACAGAGACAGAGACAGAGACAGAGACAGAGACAGAGACGGAGACGGAGACAGAGACAGAGACAGAGACAGACACAGAGACAGAGACAGAGACAGAGACAGAGACAGAGACAGAGACAGAGGCAGCGACAGAGACAGAGACAGAGACAGAGACAGCGACAGAGACAGGGACAGAGTCAGAAACAGAGACAGGGACAGAGACCGACAGGGACATAGACAGACAGAGACAGAGACAGACAGAGACAGAGACAGGCAGAGACAGGGACAGACAAAGACAGAGACAGACAGGGACAGAGTCAGTCACAGACACAGACAGAGACAGAGACAGAGACGGAGGCAGACAGAGACAGAGACAGACAGTGATACACAGAGACAGAGACAGCGACAGACAGAGACAGAGGCAGAGACAGAGACAGAGACAGAGACAGAGGCAGAGACAGAGACAGAGACAGAGACAGAGGCAGAGACAGATACAGAGACAGAAACGGACAGAGATAGAGACAGAGACAGAGACAGAGACAGCGACAGAGACAGGGACAGGGACAGAGTCAGAGACAGAGACAGAGACAGAGAGAGACAGACAGAGACAGACGGAGACAGACAGAGACAGACAGAGACAGACAGAGACAGACAGAGACAGACAGAGACAGAGACAGGCAGAGACAGACAGAGACAGACAGAGACGGACAGATACAGAGACAAAGAGAGACAGTGGCAGACAGAGACAGACAGGGTCATAGACAGACAGAGACAGAGACAGACAGAGACAGTGACAGAGAGTGATAGGCAGAGACACAGACAGACAGAGACAGACAGAGACAGAGTCAGTCAGAGACTGAAACAGACACAGAGTCAGTCAGAGACAGAGACAGAGACAGAGACAGAGACAGACAGGCAGACGCAGACAGAGACAGAGACAGAGACGGAGTCAGTCAGAGACAGAGACAGAGGCAGAAGTGACAGTGACACACAGAGACAGACAGCGACAGAGACTGAGACAGAGACCGACAGCGACAGACAGAGACAGAGACACACAGAGACACACACAGACAGAGACAGGCAGAGACAGAGACAGCGACAGACAGAGACAGATAGAGGCAGTGACAGAGACAGAGACAGAGACAGGGACAGAGACAGAGACAGAGACAGAGACAGAGACAGAGACAGAGACAGAGACGGAGACGGAGACAGAGACAGAGACAGAGACAGAGAGAGAGACAGAAACGGACACACATAGAGACAGAGACAGAGACAGAGACAGAGACAGAGACAGAGACAGAGACGGAGACGGAGACAGAGACAGAGACAGAGACAGAGAGAGAGACAGGCAGACACAGACACAGACAGAGACAGAGACGGAGTCAGTCAGAGACAGAGACAGAGAAAGAAATGACAGTGACACACAGAGACAGACAGAGACACACAGAGACAGAGACAGCGACAGACTGAGACAGAGACAGAGACAGAGACAGAGACAGAGACAGAGACAGAGACAGAGACAGAGACAGAGACAGAGACAGAGACAGACACAGAGACAGAGACAGAGACAGAGACAGAGACAGAGACAGAGACAGAGGCAGCGACAGAGACAGAGACAGAGACAGAGACAGCGACAGAGACAGGGACAGAGTCAGAAACAGAGACAGGGACAGAGACCGACAGGGACATAGACAGACAGAGACAGAGACAGACAGAGACAGAGACAGGCAGAGACAGGGACAGACAAAGACAGAGACAGACAGGGACAGAGTCAGTCACAGACACAGACAGAGACAGAGACAGAGACGGAGGCAGACAGAGACAGAGACAGACAGTGATACACAGAGACAGAGACAGCGACAGACAGAGACAGAGGCAGAGACAGAGACAGAGACAGAGACAGAGGCAGAGACAGAGACAGAGACAGAGACAGAGGCAGAGACAGATACAGAGACAGAAACGGACAGAGATAGAGACAGAGACAGAGACAGAGACAGCGACAGAGACAGGGACAGGGACAGAGTCAGAGACAGAGACAGAGACAGAGAGAGACAGACAGAGACAGACGGAGACAGACAGAGACAGACAGAGACAGACAGAGACAGACAGAGACAGACAGAGACAGAGACAGGCAGAGACAGACAGAGACAGACAGAGA
>NC_134995.1:917500-920000 GCF_050947335.1 Megachile rotundata
ACAGAGACAGACAGAGACAGAGACAGCGACAGACAGAGACAGATACAGGCAGTGACAGAGACAGAGACAGAGATAGGGACAGAGACAGAGACTGAGACAGAGACAGAGACAGAGACAGAGACAGAGACAGAGACAGAGACAGAGACAGAGACGGAGATGGAGACGGAGACAGAGACAGAGACAGAGACAGAGACAGAGACAGAGACAGAGACAGAGACAGAGACAGAGACAGAGACTGAGATAGAGACAGAGACAGAGACAGAGACAGGCAGGGACAGGGACAGAGACAGAGACAGAGACAGAGATAGAGACAGAGACATAGACAGAGACAGAGACAGAGACAGGGACAGAGACAGAGACAGAGACAGAGATAGAGACAGAGACAGAGACAGAGACAGAGATAGAGACAGAGACAGAGACAGAGACAGAGACAGACAGAGACAGGCAGACGCAGACAAAGACAGAGACAGACAGAGACAGACAGCGTCAGAGTCAGTCAGAGACTGAGACAGAGACAGAGTCAGACAGAGACAGAGACAGAGACTGAGACAGAGACCGACAGAGACAGACAGAGTCAGACAGAGACAGAGACAGAGACAGAGACTGAGATAGAGACCGACAGAGACAGACAGAGGCAGACAGAGACAGAGACACACAGACACACACAGAGACACACACAGACAGAGACAAACAGAGACAGGGACAGTGACAGACGGAGACAGAGATAGACAGAGACAGAGACAGAGTGTGCGGCAGAGACAGAGTCAGAGACAGGCAGAGATAGACAGAGACACACACAGACAGGGACAGGCGGAGACAGAGACAGCGACAGACAGAAAAGAGACAGAGACAGAGACAGAGACAGAGACAGAGACAGAGACAGAGACAGAGACAGAGACAGAGACAGAGACAGAGACAGAGACAGAGACAGAGACAGAGACAGAGACAGAGACAGAGACAGAGACAGAGACAGAGACAGAGACAGAGACAGAGACAGAGACAGAGACAGAGACAGAGACAGAGACAGAGACAGAGACAGAGACAGAGACAGAGACAGAGACAGAGACAGAGACAGAGACAGAGACAGAGACAGAGACAGAGACAGATACAGAGACAGAGACAGAGACAGAGACAGAGACAGAGACAGAGACAGAGACAGAGACAGAGACAGAGACAGTGACAGAGACAGAGACAGAGACAGAGACAGAGGCAGACACAGAGACAGAGGCAGAGACAGAGACAGAGACAGAGACAGAGACAGAGACAGGGACAGAGACAGAGACAGAGACAGAGACGGAGACGGAGACGGAGACGGAGACGGAGACGGAGACGGAGACGGTGACGGGGACGGAGACGGGGACGGAGACGCGGACGGGGACGGAGACGGGGACGGAGACGGTGACGGAGACGGAGACGGAGACGGAGACGGAGACGGAGACGGAGACGGAGACAGAGACAGAGACAGAGACAGAGACAGAGACAGAGACAGAGACAGAGACAGAGACAGAAACGGACAGAGGCAGAGGCAGAGACAGAGACAGAGGAAGAGACAGAGGCAGAGACAGAGACAGAGACAGGCAGACGCAGACAGAGACAGAGACAGAGACGGAGTCAGTCAGAGACAGAGACAGAGGCAGAAATGACAGTGACACACAGAGACAGACAGAGACAGAGACTGAGGCAGAGACCGACAGCGACAGACAGAGACAGAGTCACGCACAGACAGAGACAGACAGAGACAGAGACAGCGACATACAGAGACAGATACAGGCAGTGACAGAGACAGAGACAGAGACAGAGACAGAGACAGAGACAGAGACAGAGACAGAGACAGAGACAGAGACAGAGACAGAGACGGAGACGGAGACGGAGACAGAGACAGAGACAGAGACAGAGACAGAGACAGAGACAGAGACAGAGACAGAGACAGAGATAGAGACAGAGACAGAGACAGAGACAGGCAGGGACAGGGACAGAGACAGAGACAGAGCCAGAGATAGAGACAGAGACAGAGACAGAGACAGAGACAGAGACAGAGACAGGGACAGAGACAGAGACAGAGACAGAGATAGAGACAGAGACAGAGACAGAGACAGAGATAGAGACAGAGACAGAGACAGAGACAGAGACAGACAGAGACAGGCAGACGCAGACAAAGACAGAGACAGACAGAGACAGACAGCGTCAGAGTCAGTCAGAGACTGAGACAGAGACAGAGTCAGACAGAGACAGAGACAGAGACTGAGACAGAGACCGACAGAGACAGACAGAGGCAGACAGAGACAGAGACACACAGACACACACAGAGACACATACAGACAGAGACAAACAGAGACAGGGACAGTGACAGACGGAGACAGAGATAGACAGAGACAGAGACAGAGACAGAGTGTGCGGCAGAGACAGAGACAGAGACACGCACAGACAGAGACAGACAGAGACAGAGACAGCGACAGACAGAGACAGATACAGGCAGTGACAGAGACAGAGACAGAGATAG
>NC_134995.1:932500-937500 GCF_050947335.1 Megachile rotundata
GAGACAGAGACAGAGACAGAGACAGAGACAGCGACAGAGACAGGGACAGAGTCAGAAACAGAGACAGGGACAGAGACCGACAGGGACATAGACAGACAGAGACAGAGACAGACAGAGACAGAGACAGGCAGAGACAGGGACAGACAAAGACAGAGACAGACAGGGACAGAGTCAGTCACAGACACAGACACAGACAGAGACAGAGACAGAGACGGAGGCAGACAGAGTCAGAGACAGACAGTGACACACAGAGACAGAGACAGCGACAGACAGAGACAGAGGCAGAGACAGAGACAGAGACAGAGACAGAGGCAGAGACAGAGACAGAGACAGAGGCAGAGACAGATACAGAGACAGAAACGGACAGAGATAGAGACAGAGACAGAGACAGAGACAGCGACAGAGACAGGGACAGGGACAGAGTCAGAGACAGAGACAGAGACAGAGAGAGACAGACAGAGACGGACGGAGACAGACAGAGACAGACAGAGACAGACAGAGACAGACAGAGACAGACAGAGACAGAGACAGGCAGAGACAGACAGAGACAGACAGAGACGGACAGATACAGAGACAAAGAGAGACAGTGGCAGACAGAGACAGACAGGGTCATAGACAGACAGAGACAGAGACAGACAGAGACAGTGACAGAGAGAGATAGGCAGAGACACAGACAGACAGAGACAGACAGAGACAGAGTCAGTCAGAGACTGAAACAGACACAGAGTCAGTCAGAGACAGAGACAGAGACAGAGACAGAGACAGGCAGACGCAGACAGAGACAGAGACAGAGACGGAGTCAGTCAGAGACAGAGACAGAGGCAGAAGTGACAGTGACACACAGAGACAGACAGCGACAGAGACTGAGACAGAGACCGACAGCGACAGACAGAGACAGAGACACACAGAGACACACACAGACAGAGACAGGCAGAGACAGAGACAGCGACAGACAGAGACAGATAGAGGCAGTGACAGAGACAGAGACAGAGACAGGGACAGAGACAGAGACAGAGACAGAGACAGAGACAGAGACAGAGACAGAGACGGAGACGGAGACAGAGACAGAGACAGAGACAGAGAGAGAGACAGAAACGGACACACATAGAGACAGAGACAGAGACAGAGACAGAGGCAGAGACAGAGACAGGGACGGAGACAGAGACAGAAACGGACAGAGGCAGAGGCAGAGACATAGACAGAGGCAGAGACAGAGGCAAAGACAGAGACAGAGACAGGCAGACGCAGACAGAAACAGAGACAGAGACGGCGTCAGTCAGAGACAGAGACAGAGGCAGAAATGACAGTGACACACAGAGACAGACAGAGACAGAGACTGTGACAGAGACCGACAGCGACAGACAGAGACAGAGACAGAGACACACACAGACAGAGACAAACAGAGACAGGGACAGTGACAGACGGAGACAGAGATAGACAGAGACAGAGACAGAGTGTGCGGCAGAGACAGAGACAGAGACACGCACAGACAGAGACAGACAGAGACAGAGACAGCGACAGACAGAGACAGATACAGGCAGTGACAGAGACAGAGACAGAGATAGGGACAGAGACAGAGACTGAGACAGAGACAGAGACAGAGACAGAGACAGAGACAGAGACAGAGACAGAGACGGAGATGGAGACGGAGACAGAGACAGAGACAGAGACAGGGACAGAGACAGAGACAGAGACAGAGACAGAGACAGAGACTGAGATAGAGACAGAGACAGAGACAGAGACAGGCAGGGACAGGGACAGAGACAGAGACAGAGACAGAGATAGAGACAGAGACAGAGACAGAGACAGAGACAGAGACAGAGACAGAGACAGGGACAGAGACACAGACAGAGACAGAGACAGAGACAGCGACAGAGACAGGGACAGAGTCAGAGACAGAGACAGAGACAGAGACCGACAGGGACATAGACAGACAGAGACAGAGACAGACAGAGACAGAGACAGGCAGAGACAGGGACAGACAAAGACAGAGACAGACAGGGACAGAGTCAGTCACAGACACAGACAGAGACAGAGACAGAGACGGAGGCAGACAGAGACAGAGGCAGAGACAGAGACAGAGACAGAGACAGAGACAGAGACAGAGACAGAGACAGAGACAGAGACAGAGACAGAGACAGAGACAGAGACAGGGACAGAGACAGAGACAGAGACAGAGACAGAGTCAGAGACAGAGACAGAGACAGAAACAGAGACAGGGACAGAGACAGAGACAGAGACAGAGACAGACAGAGACAGACAGAGACAGACAGAGATAGACAGAGACACACACAGACAGAGACAGGCAGAGACAGAGACAGCGACAGACAGAGACAGAGACAGAGAGAGAGAGAGGGACAGACAGAGACAGAGAAAGACAGAGACATAGACAGACAGAGGCAGAGACAGAGACAGAGACAGAGACAGAGACAGAGACAGAGACAGAGGCAGCGACAGAGACAGAGACAGAGACAGAGACAGCGACAGAGACAGGGACAGAGTCAGAAACAGAGACAGGGACAGAGACCGACAGGGACATAGACAGACAGAGACAGAGACAGACAGAGACAGAGACAGGCAGAGACAGGGACAGACAAAGACAGAGACAGACAGGGACAGAGTCAGTCACAGACACAGACAGAGACAGAGACAGAGACGGAGGCAGACAGAGACAGAGACAGACAGTGACACACAGAGACAGAGACAGCGACAGACAGAGACAGAGGCAGAGACAGAGACAGAGACAGAGACAGAGGCAGAGACAGAGACAGAGACAGAGGCAGAGACAGATACAGAGACAGAAACGGACAGAGATAGAGACAGAGACAGAGACAGAGACAGCGACAGAGACAGGGACAGGGACAGAGTCAGAGACAGAGACAGAGACAGAGAGAGACAGACAGAGACGGACGGAGACAGACAGAGACAGACAGAGACAGACAGAGACAGACAGAGACAGACAGAGACAGAGACAGGCAGAGACAGACAGAGACAGACAGAGACGGACAGATACAGAGACAAAGAGAGACAGTGGCAGACAGAGACAGACAGGGTCATAGACAGACAGAGACAGAGACAGACAGAGACAGTGACAGAGAGAGATGGGCAGAGACACAGACAGACAGAGACAGACAGAGACAGAGTCAGTCAGAGACTGAAACAGACACAGAGTCAGTCAGAGACAGAGACAGAGACAGGGACAGAGACAGGCAGACGCAGACAGAGACAGAGACAGAGACGGAGTCAGTCAGAGACAGAGACAGAGGCAGAAGTGACAGTGACACACAGAGACAGACAGCGACAGAGACTGAGACAGAGACCGACAGCGACAGACAGAGACAGAGACAGCGACAGACAGAGACAGATATAGACAGAGACAGAGACAAACAGAGACAGTCGCAGACAGAGGCAGACAGCCACATAGACAGATAGAGACAGAGACAGACAGAGACAGAGTCAGTCAGAGACAGAGACAGAGACAGAGACAGAAATGACAGAGACACACAGAGACACAGACAGAGGCAGAGACAGAGACAGAGACAGAGACAGAGACAGAGACAGAGACAGAGACAGAGACAGAGACAGAGACAGAGACAGAGACAGAGACAGAGACAGAGACAGAGACAGAGACAGAGACAGAGACAGAGACATAGACAGACAGAGGCAGAGACAGAGACAGAGACAGAGACAGAGACAGAGACAGAGACAGAGACAGAGACAGCGACAGAGACAGAGACAGAGACAGCGACAGAGACAGGGACAGAGTCAGAGACAGAGACAGAGACAGAGACCGACAGGGACATAGACAGACAGAGACAGAGACAGACAGAGACAGAGACAGGCAGAGACAGGGACAGACAAAGACAGAGACAGACAGGGACAGAGTCAGTCACAGACACAGACAGAGACAGAGACAGAGACGGAGGCAGACAGAGACAGAGGCAGAGACAGAGACAGAGACAGAGACAGAGACAGAGACAGAGACAGAGACAGAGACAGAGACAGAGACAGAGACAGAGACAGAGACAGGGACAGAGACAGAGACAGAGACAGAGACAGAGTCAGAGACAGAGACAGAGACAGAAACAGAGACAGGGACAGAGACAGAGACAGAGACAGAGACAGACAGAGACAGACAGAGACAGACAGAGATAGACAGAGACACACACAGACAGAGACAGGCAGAGACAGAGACAGCGACAGACAGAGACAGAGACAGAGAGAGAGAGAGGGACAGACAGAGACAGAGAAAGACAGAGACATAGACAGACAGAGGCAGAGACAGAGACAGAGACAGAGACAGAGACAGAGACAGAGACAGAGGCAGCGACAGAGACAGAGACAGAGACAGAGACAGCGACAGAGACAGGGACAGAGTCAGAAACAGAGACAGGGACAGAGACCGACAGGGACATAGACAGACAGAGACAGAGAC
Organism: Megachile rotundata; assembly: GCF_050947335.1. Classification (NCBI taxonomy): domain Eukaryota; kingdom Metazoa; phylum Arthropoda; class Insecta; order Hymenoptera; family Megachilidae; genus Megachile; species Megachile rotundata. The sequence goes on from NC_134995.1 coordinate 936,936, forward strand.
AGACAGAGACAGAGACAGGCAGAGACAGGGACAGACAAAGACAGAGACAGACAGGGACAGAGTCAGTCACAGACACAGACAGAGACAGAGACAGAGACGGAGGCAGACAGAGACAGAGACAGACAGTGACACACAGAGACAGAGACAGCGACAGACAGAGACAGAGGCAGAGACAGAGACAGAGACAGAGACAGAGGCAGAGACAGAGACAGAGACAGAGGCAGAGACAGATACAGAGACAGAAACGGACAGAGATAGAGACAGAGACAGAGACAGAGACAGCGACAGAGACAGGGACAGGGACAGAGTCAGAGACAGAGACAGAGACAGAGAGAGACAGACAGAGACGGACGGAGACAGACAGAGACAGACAGAGACAGACAGAGACAGACAGAGACAGACAGAGACAGAGACAGGCAGAGACAGACAGAGACAGACAGAGACGGACAGATACAGAGACAAAGAGAGACAGTGGCAGACAGAGACAGACAGGGTCATAGACAGACAGAGACAGAGACAGACAGAGACAGTGACAGAGAGAGATGGGCAGAGACACAGACAGACA
>NC_134995.1:945000-947500 GCF_050947335.1 Megachile rotundata
ACAGAGACAGAGATAGGGACAGAGACAGAGACTGAGACAGAGACAGAGACAGAGACAGAGACAGAGACAGAGACGGAGATGGAGACGGAGACAGAGACAGAGACAGAGACAGGGACAGAGACAGAGACAGAGACAGAGACAGAGACAGAGACTGAGATAGAGACAGAGACAGAGACAGAGACAGGCAGGGACAGGGACAGAGACAGAGACAGAGACAGAGATAGAGACAGAGACAGAGACAGAGACAGAGACAGAGACAGGGACAGAGACAGAGACAGAGACAGAGATAGAGACAGAGACAGAGACAGAGACAGAGATAGAGACAGAGACAGAGACAGAGACAGAGACAGAGACAGACAGAGACAGGCAGACGCAGACAAAGACAGAGACAGACAGAGACAGACAGCGTCAGAGTCAGTCAGAGACTGAGAGAGAGACAGAGTCAGACAGAGACAGAGACAGAGACTGAGACAGAGACCGACAGAGACAGACAGAGGCAGACAGAGACAGAGACACACAGACACACACAGAGACACACACAGACAGAGACAAACAGAGACAGGGACAGTGACAGACGGAGACAGAGATAGACAGAGACAGAGACAGAGTGTGCGGCAGAGACAGAGACAGAGACAGACAGAGATAGACAGTGACACACACAGACCGGGACAGGCGGAGACAGAGACAGTGACAGACAGAAAAGAGACAGAGACAGAGACAGAGACAGAGACAGAGCTAGACACAGAGTCAGAGACGGGGACACAGACACAGACAGAGACAGAGACAGAGACAGAGACAGAGACAGAGACAGAGACAGAGACAGAGACAGAGACAGAGACAGAGATAGACAGTGACACACACAGACAGGGACAGGCGGAGACAGAGACAGTGACAGACAGAAAAGAGACAGAGACAGAGACAGAGACAGAGACAGAGCTAGACACAGAGTCAGAGACGGGGACACAGACACAGACAGAGACAGAGACAGAGACAGAGACAGAGACAGAGACAGAGACAGAGACAGAGACAGAGACAGAGACAGAGACAGAGACAGAGACAGAGACAGAAACGGACACACATAGAGACAGAGAGAGAGACAGAGACAGAGGCAGAGACAGAGACAGAGACAGAGACGGAGACAGAGACAGAAACGGACAGAGGCAGAGGCAGAGACATAGACAGAGGCAGAGACAGAGGCAAAGACAGAGACAGAGACAGGCAGACGCAGACAGAAACAGAGACAGAGACGGAGTCAGTCAGAGACAGAGACAGAGGCAGAAATGACAGTGACACACAGAGACAGACAGAGACAGAGACTGAGACAGGGACCGACAGCGACAGACAGAGACAGAGACACACAGAGACACGCACAGACAGAGACAGACAGAGACAGAGACAGAGACAGAGACAGAGACAGAGACAGACAGAGACAGGCAGACGCAGACAAAGACAGAGACAGAGACAGAGACAGAGACAGACAGAGACAGGCAGACGCAGACAAAGACAGAGACAGACAGAGACAGACAGCGTCAGAGTCAGTCAGAGACTGAGACAGAGACAGAGTCAGACAGAGACAGAGACAGAGACAGAGACTGAGATAGAGACCGACAGAGACAGACAGAGGCAGACAGAGACAGAGACACACAGACACACACAGAGACACACACAGACAGAGACAAACAGAGACAGGGACAGTGACAGACGGAGACAGAGATAGACAGAGACAGAGACAGAGTGTGCGGCAGAGACAGAGACAGAGACAGGCAGAGATAGACAGTGACACACACAGACACGGACAGGCGGAGACAGAGACAGCGACAGACAGAAAAGAGACAGAGACAGAGACAGAGACAGAGACAGAGCTAGACACAGAGACAGAGACGGGGACACAGACACAGACAGAGACAGAGACAGAGACAGAGACAGAGACAGAGACAGAGACAGAGACAGAGACAGAGACAGAGACAGAGACAGAGACAGAGACAGAGACAGAGACAGAGACAGAGACAGAGACAGAGACAGAGACAGAGACAGAGACAGAGACAGAGACAGAGACAGAGACAGAGACAGAGACAGAGACAGAGACAGAGACAGAGACAGAGACAGAGACAGAAACGGACAGAGGCAGAGGCAGAGACAGAGACAGAGGAAGAGACAGAGGCAGAGACAGAGACAGAGACAGGCAGACGCAGACAGAGACAGAGACAGAGACGGAGTCAGTCAGAGACAGAGACAGAGGCAGAAATGACAGTGACACACAGAGACAGACAGAGACAGAGACTGAGACAGAGACCGACAGCGACAGACAGAGACAGAGACACGCACAGACAGAGACAGACAGAGACAGAGACAGCGACAGACAGAGACAGATACAGGCAGTGACAGAGACAGAGACAGAGACAGAGACAGAGACAGAGACAGAGACAGAGAGAGAGACAGAAACGGACACACATAGAGACAGAGACAGAGACAGAGACAGAGGCAGAGACAGAGACAGGGA
>NC_134995.1:957500-965000 GCF_050947335.1 Megachile rotundata
AGACAGAGACAGAGACAGAGACAGAGACAGAGACAGAGACAGAGACAGAGACAAAGACAGAGACAGAGACAGAGACAGAGACAGAGACAGAGACAGAGACAGAGACAGAGACAGAGACAGAGACAGAGACAGAGACAGAGACAGAGACAGAGACAGAGACAGAAACGGACACACATAGAGACAGAGAGAGAGACAGAGACAGAGGCAGAGACAGAGACAGAAACGGAGACAGAGACAGAAACGGACAGAGGCAGAGGCAGAGACATAGACAGAGGCAGAAATGACAGTGACACACAGAGACAGACAGAGACAGAGACTGAGACAGAGACCGACAGCGACAGACAGAGACAGAGACACGCACAGACAGAGACAGACAGAGACAGAGACAGCGACAGACAGAGACAGAAACAGGCAGTGACAGAGACAGAGACAGAGACAGGGACAGAGACAGAGACTGAGACAGAGACAGAGACAGAGACAGAGACAGAGACAGAGACAGAGACAGAGACAGAGACAGAGACAGAGACAGAGACAGAGACAGAGACAGAGACAGAGACAGAGACAGAGGCAGAGACAGAGTCAGAGATAGAGACAGAGACAGAGACAGAGACAGAGATAGAGGCAGAGACAGAGACAGAGACAGAGACAGACAGAGACAGGCAGACGCAGACAGAGACAGGCAGACGCAGACAAAGACAGAGACAGACAGAGACAGACAGCGTCAGAGTCAGTCAGAGACTGAGACAGAGACAGAGTCAGACAGAGACAGAGACAGAGACTGAGACAGAGACCGACAGAGACAGACAGAGGCAGACAGAGACAGAGACACACAGACACACACAGAGACACACACAGACAGAGACAAACAGAGACAGGGACAGTGACAGACGGAGACAGAGATAGACAGAGACAGAGACAGAGTGTGCGGCAGAGACAGAGACAGAGACAGACAGAGATAGACAGTGACACACACAGACAGGGACAGGCGGAGACAGAGACAGCGACAGACAGAAAAGAGACAGAGACAGAGACAGAGACAGAGACAGAGCTAGACACAGAGTCAGAGACGGGGACACAGACACAGACAGAGACAGAGACAGAGACAGAGACAGAGACAGAGACAGAGACAGAGACAGAGACAGAGACAGAGACAGAGACAGAGACAGAGACAGAGACAGAGACAGAGACAGAGACAGAGACAGAGACAGAGACAGAGACAGAGACAGAGACAGAGACAGAGACGGAGACAGCGACAGACAGAGACAGACAGAGACAGACAGAGACAGACAGAGACAGACAGAGACAGACAGAGACAGACAGAGACAGAGACATGCAGAGACAGACAGAGACAGACAGAGATAGACAGAGACACACACAGACAGAGACAGGCAGAGGCAGAGACAGCGACAGACAGAGACAGAGACAGAGACAGAGACAGAGACAGAGAGAGAGACAGAGACAGACACATAGACAGAGAGAGGGACAGACAGAGACAGAGAAAGACAGAGACATAGACAGACAGAGGCAGAGAGAGAGACAGAGACAGAGACAGAGACAGAGACAGAGACAGAGACAGCGACAGAGACAGAGACAGAGACAGAGACAGCGACAGAGACAGGGACAGAGTGAGAGACAGAGACAGAGGCAGAGACCGACAGGGACATAGACAGACAGAGACAGAGACAGACAGAGACAGAGACAGGCAGAGACAGGGACAGACAAAGACAGAGACAGACAGGGACAGAGTCAGTCACAGACACAGACAGAGACAGAGACAGAGACGGAGGCAGACAGAGACAGAGGCAGAGACAGAGACAGAGACAGAGACAGAGACAGAGACAGAGACAGAGACAGAGACAGAGACAGAGACAGAGACAGGGACAGAGACAGAGACAGAGACAGAGACAGAGTCAGAGACAGAGACAGAGACAGAAACAGAGACAGGGACAGAGACAGAGACAGAGACGGAGACAGACAGAGACAGACAGAGACAGACAGAGATAGACAGAGACACACACAGACAGAGACAGGCAGAGACAGAGACAGCGACAGACAGAGACAGAGACAGAGAGAGAGAGAGGGACAGACAGAGGCAGAGAAAGACAGAGACATAGACAGACAGAGGCAGAGACAGAGACAGAGACAGAGACAGAGACAGAGACAGAGACAGAGGCAGCGACAGAGACAGAGACAGAGACAGAGACAGAGACAGCGACAGAGACAGGGACAGAGTCAGAAACAGAGACAGGGACAGAGACCGACAGGGACATAGACAGACAGAGACAGAGACAGACAGAGACAGAGACAGGCAGAGACAGGGACAGACAAAGACAGAGACAGACAGGGACAGAGTCAGTCACAGACACAGACAGAGACAGAGACAGAGACAGAGACAGAGCTAGACACAGAGTCAGAGACGGGGACACAGACACAGACAGGGACAGAGACAGAGACAGAGACAGAGACAGAGACAGAGACAGAGACAGAGACAGAGACAGAGACAGAGACAGAGACAGAGACAGAGACAGAGACAGAGACGGAGACAGCGACAGACAGAGACAGACAGAGACAGACAGAGACAGACAGAGACAGACAGAGACAGACAGAGACAGACAGAGACAGACAGAGACAGAGACATGCAGAGACAGACAGAGACAGACAGAGATAGACAGAGACACACACAGACAGAGACAGGCAGAGGCAGAGACAGCGACAGACAGAGACAGAGACAGAGACAGAGACAGAGACAGAGAGAGAGACAGAGACAGACACATAGACAGAGAGAGGGACAGACAGAGACAGAGAAAGACAGAGACATAGACAGACAGAGGCAGAGACAGAGACAGAGACAGAGACAGAGACAGAGACAGAGACAGAGACAGCGACAGAGACAGAGACAGAGACAGAGACAGCGACAGAGACAGGGACAGAGTGAGAGACAGAGACAGAGGCAGAGACCGACAGGGACATAGACAGACAGAGACAGAGACAGACAGAGACAGAGACAGGCAGAGACAGGGACAGACAAAGACAGAGACAGACAGGGACAGAGTCAGTCACAGACACAGACAGAGACAGAGACAGAGACGGAGGCAGACAGAGACAGAGGCAGAGACAGAGACAGAGACAGAGACAGAGACAGAGACAGAGACAGAGACAGAGACAGAGACAGCGACAGACAGAGACAGAGGCAGAGACAGAGACAGAGACAGAGACAGAGGCAGAGACAGAGACAGAGACAGAGGCAGAGACAGATACAGAGACAGAAACGGACAGAGATAGAGACAGAGACAGAGACAGAGACAGCGACAGAGACAGGGACAGGGACAGAGTCAGAGACAGAGACAGAGACAGAGAGAGACAGACAGAGACGGACGGAGACAGACAGAGACAGACAGAGACAGACAGAGACAGACAGAGACAGACAGAGACAGAGACAGGCAGAGACAGACAGAGACAGACAGAGACGGACAGATACAGAGACAAAGAGAGACAGTGGCAGACAGAGACAGACAGGGTCATAGACAGACAGAGACAGAGACAGACAGAGACAGTGACAGAGAGAGATAGGCAGAGACACAGACAGACAGAGACAGACAGAGACAGAGTCAGTCAGAGACTGAAACAGACACAGAGTCAGTCAGAGACAGAGACAGAGACAGAGACAGAGACAGGCAGACGCAGACAGAGACAGAGACAGAGACGGAGTCAGTCAGAGACAGAGACAGAGGCAGAAGTGACAGTGACACACAGAGACAGACAGCGACAGAGACTGAGACAGAGACCGACAGCGACAGACAGAGACAGAGACACACAGAGACACACACAGACAGAGACAGGCAGAGACAGAGACAGCGACAGACAGAGACAGATAGAGGCAGTGACAGAGACAGAGACAGAGACAGGGACAGAGACAGAGACAGAGACAGAGACAGAGACAGAGACAGAGACAGAGACGGAGACGGAGACAGAGACAGAGACAGAGACAGAGAGAGAGACAGAAACGGACACACATAGAGACAGAGACAGAGGCAGAGACAGAGGCAGAGACAGAGACAGGGACGGAGACAGAGACAGAAACGGACAGAGGCAGAGGCAGAGACATAGACAGAGGCAGAGACAGAGGCAAAGACAGAGACAGAGACAGGCAGACGCAGACAGAAACAGAGACAGAGACGGCGTCAGTCAGAGACAGAGACAGAGGCAGAAATGACAGTGACACACAGAGACAGACAGAGACAGAGACTGTGACAGAGACCGACAGCGACAGACAGAGACAGAGACAGAGACACACAGAGACACACACAGACAGAGACAGACAGAGGCAGAGGCAGAGACGGAGACAGAGACAGAGACAGAGACAGAGACAGAGACTGAGGCAGAGACAGACACAGAGACAGAGACAGAGACAGAGACAGAGACAGAGACAGAGACAGAGACAGAGACAGAGACAGAGACAGAGACAGAGACAGAGACAGAGACAGAGACAGAGACAGAGACAGAGACAGAGACAGAGACAGAGACAGAGACAGAGACGGAGACGGAGACGGAGACGGTGACGGGGACGGAGACGGGGACGGAGACGCGGACGGGGACGGAGACGGGGACGGAGACGGAGACGGAGACGGAGACGGAGACGGAGACGGAGACGGAGACGGAGACGGAGACGGAGACGGAGACGGAGACGGAGACGGAGACAGAGACAGAGACAGAGACAGAGACAGAGACAGAGACAGAGACAGAGACAGAGACAGAGACAGAAACGGACAGAGGCAGAGGCAGAGACAGAGACAGAGGAAGAGACAGAGGCAGAGACAGAGACAGAGACAGGCAGACGCAGACAGAGACAGAGACAGAGACGGAGTCAGTCAGAGACAGAGACAGAGGCAGAAATGACAGTGACACACAGAGTCAGACAGAGACAGAGACTGAGACAGAGACCGACAGCGACAGACAGAGACAGAGACACGCACAGACACACACAGAGACACACACAGACAGAGACAAACAGAGACAGGGACAGTGACAGACGGAGACAGAGATAGACAGAGACAGAGACAGAGTGTGCGGCAGGGACAGAGACAGAGACACGCACAGACAGAGACAGACAGAGACAGAGACAGCGACAGACAGAGACAGATACAGGCAGTGACAGAGACAGAGACAGAGATAGGGACAGAGACAGAGACTGAGACAGAGACAGAGACAGAGACAGAGACAGAGACAGAGACAGAGACAGAGACAGAGACGGAGATGGAGACGGAGACAGAGACAGAGACAGAGACAGGGACAGAGACAGAGACAGAGACTGAGATAGAGACAGAGACAGAGACAGAGACAGGCAGGGACAGGGACAGAGACAGAGACAGAGACAGAGATAGAGACAGAGACAGAGACAGAGACAGAGACAGAGACAGAGACAGAGACAGAGACAGAGACAGGGACAGAGACAGAGACAGAGACAGAGATAGAGACAGAGACAGAGACAGAGACAGAGACAGAGATAGAGACAGAGACAGAGACAGAGACAGACAGAGACAGGCAGACGCAGACAAAGACAGAGACAGACAGAGACAGACAGCGTCAGAGTCAGTCAGAGACTGAAAAAGAGACAGAGTCAGACAGAGACAGAGACAGAGACTGAGACAGAGACCGACAGAGACAGACAGAGGCAGACAGAGACAGAGACACACAGACACACACAGAGACACACACAGACAGAGACAAACAGAGACAGGGACAGTGACAGACGGAGACAGAGATAGACAGAGACAGAGACAGAGTGTGCGGCAGAGACAGAGACAGAGACAGACAGAGATAGACAGTGACACACACAGACAGGGACAGGCGGAGACAGAGACAGCGACAGACAGAAAAGAGACAGAGACAGAGACAGAGACAGAGACAGAGCTAGACACAGAGTCAGAGACGGGGACACAGACACAGACAGAGACAGAGACAGAGACAGAGACAGAGACAGAGACAGAGACAGAGACAGAGACAGAGACAGAGACAGAGACAGAGACAGAGACAGAGACAGCGACAGACAGAGACAGACAGAGACAGACAGAGACAGACAGAGACAGACAGAGACAGACAGAGACAGAGACATGCAGAGACAGACAGAGACAGACAGAGATAGACAGAGACACACACATACAGAGACAGGCAGAGGCAGAGACAGCGACAGACAGAGACAGAGACAGAGACAGAGACAGAGAGAGAGACAGAGACAGACACATAGACAGAGAGAGGGACAGACAGAGACAGAGAAAGACAGAGACATAGACAGACAGAGGCAGAGACAGAGACAGAGACAGAGACAGAGACAGAGACAGAGACAGAGACAGAGACAGCGACAGAGACAGAGACAGAGACAGAGACAGCGACAGAGACAGGGACAGAGTCAGAGACAGAGACAGAGACAGAGACAGAGACAGAGACAGAGACAGAGACAGGGACAGAGACAGAGACAGAGACAGAGACAGAGTCAGAGACAGAGACAGAGACAGAAACAGAGACAGGGACAGAGACAGAGACAGAGACAGAGACAGACAGAGACAGACAGAGACAGACAGAGATAGACAGAGACACACACAGACAGAGACAGGCAGAGACAGAGACAGCGACAGACAGAGACAGAGACAGAGAGAGAGAGAGGGACAGACAGAGACAGAGAAAGACAGAGACATAGACAGACAGAGGCAGAGACAGAGACAGAGACAGAGACAGAGACAGAGACAGAGACAGAGACAGAGGCAGCGACAGAGACAGAGACAGAGACAGAGACAGCGACAGAGACAGGGACAGAGTCAGAAACAGAGACAGGGACAGAGACCGACATTGACATAGACAGACAGAGACAGAGACAGACAGAGACAGAGACAGGCAGAGACAGGGACAGACAAAGACAGAGACAGACAGGGACAGAGTCAGTCACAGACACAGACTGAGACAGAGACAGAGACGGAGGCAGACAGAGACAGAGACAGACAGTGACACACAGAGACAGAGACAGCGACAGACAGAGACAGAGGCAGAGACAGATACAGAGACAGAGACAGAGGCAGAGACAGAGACAGAGACAGAGGCAGAGACAGATACAGAGACAGAAACGGACAGAGATATAGACAGAGACAGAGACAGAGACAGCGACAGAGACAGGGACAGGGACAGAGTCAGAGACAGAGACAGAGACAGAGAGAGACAGACAGAGACAGACGGAGACAGACAGAGACAGACAGAGACAGACAGAGACAGACAGAGACAGACAGAGACAGAGACAGGCAGAGACAGACAGAGACAGACAGAGACGGACAGATACAGAGACAAAGAGAGACAGTGGCAGACAGAGACAGACAGGGTCATAGACAGACAGAGACAGAGACAGACAGAGACAGTGACAGAGAGAGATAGGCAGAGACACAGACAGACAGAGACAGAGAGAGACAGAGTCAGTCAGAGACTGAAACAGACACAGAGTCAGTCAGAGACAGAGAC
>NC_134995.1:967500-970000 GCF_050947335.1 Megachile rotundata
ACAGAGACAGAGACAGAGACAGGGACAGAGACAGAGACAGAGACAGAGATAGAGACAGAGACAGAGACAGAGACAGAGATAGAGACACAGACAGAGACAGAGACAGAGACAGACAGAGACAGGCAGACGCAGACAGAGACAGGCAGACGCAGACAAAGACAGAGACAGACAGAGACAGACAGCGTCAGAGTCAGTCAGAGACTGAGACAGAGACAGAGTCAGACAGAGACAGAGACAGAGACTGAGACAGAGACCGACAGAGACAGACAGAGGCAGACAGAGACAGAGACACACAGACACACACAGAGACACACACAGACAGAGACAAACAGAGACAGGGACAGTGACAGACGGAGACAGAGATAGACAGAGACAGGGACAGAGTGTGCGGCAGAGACAGAGACAGAGACAGACAGAGATAGACAGTGACACACACAGACAGGGACAGGCGGAGACAGAGACAGCGACAGACAGAAAAGAGACAGAGACAGAGACAGAGACAGAGACAGAGATAGACACAGAGACAGAGACGGGGACACAGACACAGACAGAGACAGAGACAGAGACAGAGACAGAGACAGAGACAGAGACAGAGACAGAGACAGAGACAGAGACAGAGACAGAGACAGAGACAGAGACAGAGACAGAGACAGAGACAGAGACAGAGACAGAGACAGAGACAGAGACAGAGACAGAGACAGAGACAGAGACAGAGACAGAGACAGAGACAGAGACAGAGACAGAGACAGACAGAGACAGACAGAGACAGACAGAGGCAGAGACATGCAGAGACAGACAGAGATAGACAGAGACACACACAGACAGAGACAGGCAGAGGCAGAGACAGCGACAGACAGAGACAGAGACAGAGACAGAGAGAGAGACAGAGACAGACACATAGACAGAGAGAGGGACAGACAGAGACAGAGAAAGACAGAGACATAGACAGACAGAGGCAGAGACAGAGACAGAGACAGAGACAGAGTCAGTCAGAGACAGAGACAGAGACAGAGACAGAGACAGGCAGACGCAGACGGAGACAGAGACAGAGACGGAGTCAGTCAGAGACAGAGACAGAGGCAGAAGTGACAGTGACACACAGAGACAGACAGAGACAGAGACTGAGACAGAGACCGACAGCGACAGACAGAGGCAGAGACACACAGAGACACACACAGACAGCGACAGGCAGAGACAGAGACAGCGACAGACAGAGACAGATAGAGGCAGTGACAGAGACAGAGACAGAGACAGGGACAGAGACAGAGACAGAGACAGAGACAGAGACAGAGACAGAGACAGAGACAGAGACGGAGACGGAGACAGAGACAGAGACAGAGACAGAGAGAGAGACAGGCAGACACAGACACAGACAGAGACAGAGACGGAGTCAGTCAGAGACAGAGACAGAGAAAGAAATGACAGTGACACACAGAGACAGACAGAGACACACAGAGACAGAGACAGCGACAGACTGAGACAGAGACAGAGACAGAGACAGAGACAGAGACAGAGACAGACACAGAGACAGAGACAGAGACAGAGACAGAGGCAGAGACAGAGACAGAGACAGAGACAGACACAGAGACAGAGACTGAGACAGAGACAGAGACAGAGACAGAGACAGAGGCAGCGACAGAGACAGAGACAGAGACAGAGACAGCGACAGAGACAGGGACAGAGTCAGAAACAGAGACAGGGACAGAGACCGACAGGGACATAGACAGACAGAGACAGAGACAGACAGAGACAGAGACAGGCAGAGACAGGGACAGACAAAGACAGAGACAGACAGGGACAGAGTCAGTCACAGACACAGACAGAGACAGAGACAGAGACGGAGGCAGACAGAGACAGAGACAGACAGTGATACACAGAGACAGAGACAGCGACAGACAGAGACAGAGGCAGAGACAGAGACAGAGACAGAGACAGAGGCAGAGACAGAGACAGAGACAGAGACAGAGGCAGAGACAGATACAGAGACAGAAACGGACAGAGATAGAGACAGAGACAGAGACAGAGACAGCGACAGAGACAGGGACAGGGACAGAGTCAGAGACAGAGACAGAGACAGAGAGAGACAGACAGAGACAGACGGAGACAGACAGAGACAGACAGAGACAGACAGAGACAGACAGAGACAGACAGAGACAGAGACAGGCAGAGACAGACAGAGACAGACAGAGACGGACAGATACAGAGACAAAGAGAGACAGTGGCAGACAGAGACAGACAGGGTCATAGACAGACAGAGACAGAGACAGACAGAGACAGTGACAGAGAGTTATAGGCAGAGACACAGACAGACAGAGACAGACAGAGACAGAGTCAGTCAGAGACTGAAACAGACACAGAGTCAGTCAGAGACAGAGACAGAGACAGAGACAGAGACAGACAGCCAGACGCAGACAGAGACAGAGACAGAGACGGAGTCAGTCAGAGACAGAGACAGAGGCAGAAGTGACAGTGACACACAGAGACAGACAGCGACAGAGAC
>NC_134995.1:982500-987500 GCF_050947335.1 Megachile rotundata
AGATGCAGAGACATGCAGAGACAGATAGAGATAGACAGAGACACACACAGACAGAGACAGGCAGAGGCAGAGACAGCGACAGACAGAGACAGAGACAGAGACAGAGAGAGAGACAGAGACAGACACATAGACAGAGAGAGGGACAGACAGAGACAGAGAAAGACAGAGACATAGACAGACAGAGGCAGAGACAGAGACAGAGACAGAGACAGAGTCAGTCAGAGACAGAGACAGAGACAGAGACAGAGACAGGCAGACGCAGACAGAGACAGAGACAGAGACGGAGTCAGTCAGAGACAGAGACAGAGGCAGAAGTGACAGTGACACACAGAGACAGACAGAGACAGAGACTGAGACAGAGACCGACAGCGACAGACAGAGGCAGAGACACACAGAGACACACACAGACAGCGACAGGCAGAGACAGAGACAGCGACAGACAGAGACAGATAGAGGCAGTGACAGAGACAGAGACAGAGACAGGGACAGAGACAGAGACAGAGACAGAGACAGAGACAGAGACAGAGACGGAGACGGAGACGGAGACAGAGACAGAGACAGAGACAGAAACGGACAGAGATAGAGACAGAGACAGAGACAGAGACAGCGACAGAGACAGGGACAGGGACAGAGTCAGAGACAGAGACAGAGACAGAGAGAGACAGACAGAGACAGACGGAGACAGACAGAGACAGACAGAGACAGACAGAGACAGACAGAGACAGACAGAGACAGAGACAGGCAGAGACAGACAGAGACAGACAGAGACGGACAGATACAGAGACAAAGAGAGACAGTGGCATACAGAGACAGACAGGGTCATAGACAGACAGAGACAGAGACAGACAGAGACAGTGACAGAGAGTGATAGGCAGAGACACAGACAGACAGAGACAGACAGAGACAGAGTCAGAGACAGAGACAGAGACAGAGACAGAGACAGAGACAGAGACAGAGACAGACACAGAGACAGAGACAGAGACAGAGACAGAGACAGAGACAGAGACAGAGACAGAGACAGAGACAGAGACAGAGACAGAGGCAGCGACAGAGACAGAGACAGAGACAGAGACAGCGACAGAGACAGGGACAGAGTCAGAAACAGAGACAGGGACAGAGACCGACAGGGACATAGACAGACAGAGACAGAGACAGACAGAGACAGAGACAGGCAGAGACAGGGACAGACAAAGACAGAGACAGACAGGGACAGAGTCAGTCACAGACACAGACAGAGACAGAGACAGAGACGGAGGCAGACAGAGACAGAGACAGACAGTGATACACAGAGACAGAGACAGCGACAGACAGAGACAGAGGCAGAGACAGAGACAGAGACAGAGACAGAGGCAGAGACAGAGACAGAGACAGAGACAGAGGCAGAGACAGATACAGAGACAGAAACGGACAGAGATAGAGACAGAGACAGAGACAGAGACAGCGACAGAGACAGGGACAGGGACAGAGTCAGAGACAGAGACAGAGACAGAGAGAGACAGACAGAGACAGACGGAGACAGACAGAGACAGACAGAGACAGACAGAGACAGACAGAGACAGACAGAGACAGAGACAGGCAGAGACAGACAGAGACAGACAGAGACGGACAGATACAGAGACAAAGAGAGACAGTGGCATACAGAGACAGACAGGGTCATAGACAGACAGAGACAGAGACAGACAGAGACAGTGACAGAGAGTGATAGGCAGAGACACAGACAGACAGAGACAGACAGAGACAGAGTCAGTCAGAGACTGAAACAGACACAGAGTCAGTCAGAGACAGAGACAGAGACAGAGACAGAGACAGACAGGCAGACGCAGACAGAGACAGAGACAGAGACGGAGTCAGACAGAGACAGAGACAGAGACTGAGACAGAGACCGACAGAGACAGACAGAGGCAGACAGAGACAGAGACACACAGACACACACAGAGACACACACAGACAGAGACAAACAGAGACAGGGACAGTGACAGACGGAGACAGAGATAGACAGAGACAGAGACAGAGTGTGCGGCAGAGACAGAGACAGAGACAGACAGAGATAGACAGTGACACACACAGACAGGGACAGGCGGAGACAGAGACAGCGACAGACAGAAAAGAGACAGAGACAGAGACAGAGACAGAGACAGAGCTAGACACAGAGTCAGAGACGGGGACACAGACACAGACAGAGACAGAGACAGAGACAGAGACAGAGACAGAGACAGAGACAGAGACAGAGACAGAGACAGAGACAGAGACAGAGACAGAGACAGAGACAGAGACAGAGACAGAGACAGAGACAGAGACAGAGACAGAGACAGAAACGGACACACATAGAGACAGAGAGAGAGACAGAGACAGAGGCAGAGACAGAGACAGAGACGGAGACAGAGACAGAAACGGACAGAGGCAGAGGCAGAGACATAGACAGAGGCAGAAATGACAGTGACACACAGAGACAGACAGAGACAGAGACTGAGACAGAGACCGACAGCGACAGACAGAGACAGAGACACGCACAGACAGAGACAGACAGAGACAGAGACAGCGACAGACAGAGACAGAAACAGGCAGTGACAGAGACAGAGACAGAGACAGGGACAGAGACAGAGACTGAGACAGAGACAGAGACAGAGACAGAGACAGAGACAGAGACAGAGACAGAGACAGAGACAGAGACAGAGACAGAGACAGAGACAGAGACAGAGACAGAGACAGAGACAGAGACAGAGACAGAGACGGAGACGGAGACGGAGACGGAGACAGAGACAGAGACAGAGACAGAGACAGAGACAGAGACAGAGACAGAGACAGAGACAGAGACAGAGACAGAGGCAGAGACAGAGACAGAGATAGAGACAGAGACAGAGACAGAGACAGGCAGGGACAGGGACAGAGACAGAGACAGAGACAGAGATAGAGACAGAGACAGAGACAGAGACAGAGACAGAGACAGGGACAGAGACAGAGACAGAGACAGAGATAGAGACAGAGACAGAGACAGAGACAGAGATAGAGACAGAGACAGAGACAGAGACAGAGACAGACAGAGACAGGCAGACGCAGACAGAGACAGGCAGACGCAGACAAAGACAGAGACAGACAGAGACAGACAGCGTCAGAGTCAGTCAGAGACTGAGACAGAGACAGAGTCAGACAGAGACAGAGACAGAGACTGAGACAGAGACCGACAGAGACAGACAGAGGCAGACAGAGACAGAGACACACAGACACACACAGAGACACACACAGACAGAGACAAACAGAGACAGGGACAGTGACAGACGGAGACAGAGATAGACAGAGACAGAGACAGAGTGTGCGGCAGAGACAGAGACAGAGACAGACAGAGATAGACAGTGACACACACAGACAGGGACAGGCGGAGACAGAGACAGCGACAGACAGAAAAGAGACAGAGACAGAGACAGAGACAGAGACAGAGATAGACACAGAGACAGAGACGGGGACACAGACACAGACAGAGACAGAGACAGAGACAGAGACAGAGACAGAGACAGAGACAGAGACAGAGACAGAGACAGAGACAGAGACAGAGACAGAGACAGAGACAGAGACAGAGACAGAGACAGAGACAGAGACAGAGACAGAGACAGACAGAGACAGACAGAGACAGACAGAGGCAGAGACATGCAGAGACAGACAGAGATAGACAGAGACACACACAGACAGAGACAGGCAGAGGCAGAGACAGCGACAGACAGAGACAGAGACAGAGACAGAGAGAGAGACAGAGACAGACACATAGACAGAGAGAGGGACAGACAGAGACAGAGAAAGACAGAGACATAGACAGACAGAGGCAGAGACAGAGACAGAGACAGAGACAGAGTCAGTCAGAGACAGAGACAGAGACAGAGACAGAGACAGGCAGACGCAGACAGAGACAGAGACAGAGACGGAGTCAGTCAGAGACAGAGACAGAGGCAGAAGTGACAGTGACACACAGAGACAGACAGAGACAGAGACTGAGACAGAGACCGACAGCGACAGACAGAGGCAGAGACACACAGAGACACACACAGACAGCGACAGGCAGAGACAGAGACAGCGACAGACAGAGACAGATAGAGGCAGTGACAGAGACAGAGACAGAGACAGGGACAGAGACAGAGACAGAGACAGAGACAGAGACAGAGACAGAGACGGAGACGGAGACGGAGACAGAGACAGAGACAGAGACAGAGAGAGAGACAGGCAGACACAGACACAGACAGAGACAGAGACGGAGTCAGTCAGAGACAGAGACAGAGAAAGAAATGACAGTGACACACAGAGACAGACAGAGACACACAGAGACAGAGACAGCGACAGACTGAGACAGAGACAGAGACAGAGACAGAGACAGAGACAGAGACAGAGACAGAGACAGAGACAGAGACAGAGACAGAGACAGAGACAGAGACAGAGACAGAGACAGAGACAGAGACAGAGACAGAGACAGACACAGAGACAGAGACAGAGACAGAGACAGAGACAGAGACAGAGACAGAGACAGAGACAGAGACAGAGACAGAGACAGAGGCAGCGACAGAGACAGAGACAGAGACAGAGACAGCGACAGAGACAGGGACAGAGTCAGAAACAGAGACAGGGACAGAGACCGACAGGGACATAGACAGACAGAGACAGAGACAGACAGAGACAGAGACAGGCAGAGACAGGGACAGACAAAGACAGAGACAGACAGGGACAGAGTCAGTCACAGACACAGACAGAGACAGAGACAGAGACGGAGGCAGACAGAGACAGAGACAGACAGTGATACACAGAGACAGAGACAGCGACAGACAGAGACAGAGGCAGAGACAGAGACAGAGACAGAGACAGAGGCAGAGACAGAGACAGAGACAGAGACAGAGGCAGAGACAGATACAGAGACAGAAACGGACAGAGATAGAGACAGAGACAGAGACAGAGACAGCGACAGAGACAGGGACAGGGACAGAGTCAGAGACAGAGACAGAGACAGAGAGAGACAGACAGAG
>NC_134995.1:992500-1000000 GCF_050947335.1 Megachile rotundata
CTGAAACAGACACAGAGTCAGTCAGAGACAGAGACAGAGACAGAGACAGAGACAGGCAGACGCAGACAGAGACAGAGACAGAGACGGAGTCAGTCAGAGACAGAGACAGAGGCAGAAGTGACAGTGACACACAGAGCCAGACAGCGACAGAGACTGAGACAGAGACCGACAGCGACAGACAGAGACAGAGACACACAGAGACACACACAGACAGAGACAGGCAGAGACAGAGACAGCGACAGACAGAGACAGATAGAGGCAGTGACAGAGACAGAGACAGAGACAGGGACAGAGACAGAGACAGAGACAGAGACAGAGACAGAGACAGAGACAGAGACAGAGACGGAGACGGAGACAGAGACAGAGACAGAGACAGAGAGAGAGACAGAAACGGACACACATAGAGACAGAGACAGAGACAGAGACAGAGGCAGAGACAGAGACAGGGACGGAGACAGAGACAGAAACGGACAGAGGCAGAGGCAGAGACATAGACAGAGACAGAGACAGAGACAGAGACAGAGACAGAGTCGGAGTCGGAGACGGAGACGGAGACGAAGACGGAGACGGAGACGGAGACGGAGACGGAGACGGAGACGGAGACGGAGACGGAGACAGAGACAGAGGCAGACACAGAGACAGAGACAGAGACAGAGATAGAGACAGAGACAGAGGCAGAGACAGAGACAGACAGGGACAGAGGCAGAGACAGAGACAGAGACAGAGGCAGACACGGAGACAGAGACAGAGACAGAGACAGAGACAGAGACAGAGACAGACAGAGACAGAGACAGGCAGACGCAGACAGAGACAGAGACAGACAGAGACAGAGACAGAGACGGTGTCAGTCAGAGACAGAGATAGAGACTGAGACACAGACCGACAAAAACAGACAGAGACAGACAGAGACAGAGAGAGATAGAGACACACAGAGACACACACAGACAGAGACAGACAGAGACAGAGACAGCGACAGACAGAGACAGATATAGACAGAGACAGAGACAAACAGAGACAGTCGCAGACAGAGGCAGACAGGCACATAGACAGATAGATACAGAGACAGACAGAGACTGTGACAGACAGAGACAGAGACTGAGACAGAGACCGACAGCGACAGACAGAGACAGAGACACGCACAGACAGAGACAGACAGAGACAGAGACAGCGACAGACAGAGACAGATACAGGCAGTGACAGAGACAGAGACAGAGACAGGGACAGAGACAGAGACTGAGACTGAGACAGAGACAGAGACAGAGACAGAGACAGAGACAGAGACAGAGACAGAGACAGAGACAGAGACGGAGACGGAGACGGAGACAGAGACAGAGACAGAGACAGAGACAGAGACAAAGACAGAGACAGAGACAGAGGCAGAGACAGAGACAGAGATAGAGACAGAGACAGAGACAGAGACAGGCAGGGACAGGGACAGAGACAGAGACAGAGACAGAGATAGAGACAGAGACAGAGACAGAGACAGAGACAGAGACAGGGACAGAGACAGAGACAGAGACAGAGATAGAGACAGAGACAGAGACAGAGACAGAGATAGAGACAGAGACAGAGACAGAGACAGAGACAGACAGAGACAGGCAGACGCAGACAGAGACAGGCAGACGCAGACAAATGCAGAGACAGACAGAGACAGACAGCGTCAGAGTCAGTCAGAGACTGAGACAGAGACTGAGACAGAGACCGACAGAGACAGACAGAGGCAGACAGAGACAGAGACACACAGACACACACAGAGACACACACAGACAGAGACAAACAGAGACAGGGACAGTGACAGACGGAGACAGAGATAGACAGAGACAGAGACAGAGTGTGCGGCAGAGACAGAGACAGAGACAGACAGAGATAGACAGTGACACACACAGACAGGGACAGGCGGAGACAGAGACAGCGACAGACAGAAAAGAGACAGAGACAGAGACAGAGACAGAGACAGAGCTAGACACAGAGTCAGAGACGGGGACACAGACACAGACAGAGACAGAGACAGAGACAGAGACAGAGACAGAGACAGAGACAGAGACAGAGACAGAGACAGAGACAGAGACAGAGACAGAGACAGAGACAGCGACAGACAGAGACAGACAGAGACAGACAGAGACAGACAGAGACAGACAGAGACAGACAGAGACAGAGACATGCAGAGACAGACAGAGACAGACAGAGATAGACAGAGACACACACAGACAGAGACAGGCAGAGGCAGAGACAGCGACAGACAGAGACAGAGACAGAGACAGAGACAGAGAGAGAGACAGAGACAGACACATAGACAGAGAGAGGGACAGACAGAGACAGAGAAAGACAGAGACATAGACAGACAGAGGCAGAGACAGAGACAGAGACAGAGACAGAGACAGAGACAGAGACAGAGACAGCGACAGAGACAGAGACAGAGACAGAGACAGCGACAGAGACAGGGACAGAGTCAGAGACAGAGACAGAGACAGAGACCGACAGGGACATAGACAGACAGAGACAGAGACAGACAGAGACAGAGACAGGCAGAGACAGGGACAGACAAAGACAGAGACAGACAGGGACAGAGTCAGTCACAGACACAGACAGAGACAGAGACAGAGACGGAGGCAGACAGAGACAGAGGCAGAGACAGAGACAGAGACAGAGACAGAGACAGAGACAGAGACAGAGACAGAGACAGAGACAGAGGCAGAGACAGATACAGAGACAGAAACGGACAGAGATATAGACAGAGACAGAGACAGAGACAGCGACAGAGACAGGGACAGGGACAGAGTCAGAGACAGAGACAGAGACAAAGAGAGACAGACAGAGACAGAGACGGAGACGGAGACGGAGACGGTGACGGGGACGGAGACGGGGACGGCGACGCGGACGGGGACGGAGACGCGGACGGGGACGGAGACGAAGACGGAGACGGAGACGGAGACGGAGACGGAGACGGAGACGGAGACGGAGACGGAGACAGAGACAGAGGCAGACACAGAGACAGAGACAGAGACAGAGACAGAGACAGAGACAGAGGCAGAGACAGAGACAGACAGAGACAGAGGCAGAGACAGAGACAGAGACAGAGGCAGACACAGAGACAGAGACAGAGACAGAGACAGAGACAGAGACAGAGACAGACAGAGACAGAGACAGGCAGACGCAGACAGAGACAGAGCCAGACAGAGACAGAGACAGAGACGGTGTCAGTCAGAGACAGAGATAGAGACTGAGACACAGACCGACAAAAACAGACAGAGACAGACAGAGACAGAGAGAGATAGAGACACACAGAGACACACACAGACAGAGACAGAGACTGAGACAGAGACAGAGACAGAGACAGAGACAGAGACAGAGACAGAGGCAGAGACAGAGACAGAGACAGAGACAGAGACAGAGACAGAGACAGAGACGGAGACGGAGACGGAGACAGAGACAGAGACAGAGACAGAGACAGAGACAGACAGAGACAGGCAGACGCAGACAGAGACAGGCAGACGCAGACAAAGACAGAGACAGACAGAGACAGACAGCGTCAGAGTCAGTCAGAGACTGAGACAGAGACAGAGTCAGACAGAGACAGAGACAGAGACTGAGACAGAGACCGACAGAGACAGACAGAGGCAGACAGAGACAGGGACACACAGACACACACAGAGACACACACAGACAGAGACAAACAGAGACAGGGACAGTGACAGACGGAGACAGAGATAGACAGAGACAGAGACAGAGTGTGCGGCAGAGACAGAGACAGAGACAGACAGAGATAGACAGTGACACACACAGACAGGGACAGGCGGAGACAGAGACAGCGACAGACAGAAAAGAGACAGAGACAGAGACAGAGACAGAGACAGAGCTAGACACAGAGTCAGAGACGGGGACACAGACACAGACAGAGACAGAGACAGAGACAGAGACAGAGACAGAGACAGAGACAGAGACAGAGACAGAGACAGAGACAGAGACAGAGACAGAGACAGAGACAGAGACAGAGACAGAGACAGAGACAGAGACAGAGACAGAGACAGAGACAGAGACGGAGACGGAGACGGAGACGGAGACAGAGACAGAGACAGAGACAGAGACAGAGACAGAGACAGAGACAGAGACAGAGACAGAGACAGAGGCAGAGACAGAGACAGAGATAGAGACAGAGACAGAGACAGAGACAGGCAGGGACAGGGACAGAGACAGAGACAGAGACAGAGACAGAGACAGAGACAGAGACAGAGACAGAGACAGAGACAGAGACAGAGACAGAGACAGAGACAGAGACAGAGACAGAAACGGACACACATAGAGACAGAGAGAGAGACAGAGACAGAGGCAGAGACAGAGACAGAGACGGAGACAGAGACAGAAACGGACAGAGGCAGAGGCAGAGACATAGACAGAGGCAGAAATGACAGTGACACACAGAAACAGACAGAGACAGAGACTGAGACAGAGACCGACAGCGACAGACAGAGACAGAGACACGCACAGACAGAGACAGACAGAGACAGAGACAGCGACAGACAGAGACAGAAACAGGCAGTGACAGAGACAGAGACAGAGACAGGGACAGAGACAGAGACTGAGACAGAGACAGAGACAGAGACAGAGACAGAGACAGAGACAGAGACAGAGACAGAGACAGAGACAGAGACAGAGACAGAGACAGAGACGGAGACGGAGACGGAGACGGAGACAGAGACAGAGACAGAGACAGAGACAGAGACAGAGACAGAGACAGAGACAGAGACAGAGACAGAGGCAGAGACAGAGACAGAGATAGAGACAGAGACAGAGACAGAGACAGGCAGGGACAGGGACAGAGACAGAGACAGAGACAGAGATAGAGACAGAGACAGAGACAGAGACAGAGACAGAGACAGGGACAGAGACAGAGACAGAGACAGAGATAGAGACAGAGACAGAGACAGAGACAGAGATAGAGACAGAGACAGAGACAGAGACAGAGACAGACAGAGACAGGCAGACGCAGACAGAGACAGGCAGACGCAGACAAAGACAGAGACAGACAGAGACAGACAGCGTCAGAGTCAGTCAGAGACTGAGACAGAGACAGAGTCAGACAGAGACAGAGACAGAGACTGAGACAGAGACCGACAGAGACAGACAGAGGCAGACAGAGACAGAGACACACAGACACACACAGAGACACACACAGACAGAGACAAACAGAGACAGGGACAGTGACAGACGGAGACAGAGATAGACAGAGACAGAGACAGAGTGTGCGGCAGAGACAGAGACAGAGACAGACAGAGATAGACAGTGACACACACAGACAGGGACAGGCGGAGACAGAGACAGCGACAGACAGAAAAGAGACAGAGACAGAGACAGAGACAGAGACAGAGATAGACACAGAGACAGAGACGGGGACACAGACACAGACAGAGACAGAGACAGAGACAGAGACAGAGACAGAGACAGAGACAGAGACAGAGACAGAGACAGAGACAGAGACAGAGACAGAGACAGAGACAGAGACAGAGACAGAGACAGAGACAGAGACAGAGACAGAGACAGACAGAGGCAGAGACATGCACAGACAGACAGAGATAGACAGAGACACACACAGACAGAGACAGGCAGAGGCAGAGACAGCGACAGACAGAGACAGAGACAGAGACAGAGAGAGAGACAGAGACAGACACATAGACAGAGAGAGGGACAGACAGAGACAGAGAAAGACAGAGACATAGACAGACAGAGGCAGAGACAGAGACAGAGACAGAGACAGAGTCAGTCAGAGACAGAGACAGAGACAGAGACAGAGACAGGCAGACGCAGACAGAGACAGAGACAGAGACGGAGTCAGTCAGAGACAGAGACAGAGGCAGAAGTGACAGTGACACACAGAGACAGACAGAGACAGAGACTGAGACAGAGACCGACAGCGACAGACAGAGACAGAGACACACAGAGACACACACAGACAGCGACAGGCAGAGACAGAGACAGCGACAGACAGAGACAGATAGAGGCAGTGACAGAGACAGAGACAGAGACAGGGACAGAGACAGAGACAGAGACAGAGACAGAGACAGAGACAGAGACAGAGACGGAGACGGAGACAGAGACAAAGACAGAGACAGAGAGAGAGACAGGCAGACACAGACACAGACAGAGACAGAGACGGAGTCAGTCAGAGACAGAGACAGAGAAAGAAATGACAGTGACACACAGAGACAGACAGAGACACACAGAGACAGAGACAGCGACAGACTGAGACAGAGACAGAGACAGAGACAGAGACAGAGACAGAGACAGAGACAGAGACAGAGACAGAGACAGAGACAGAGACAGAGACAGAGACAGAGACAGAGACAGACACAGAGACAGAGACAGAGACAGAGACAGAGACAGAGACAGAGACAGAGGCAGCGACAGAGACAGAGACAGAGACAGAGACAGCGACAGAGACAGGGACAGAGTCAGAAACAGAGACAGGGACAGAGACCGACAGGGACATAGACAGACAGAGACAGAGACAGACAGAGACAGAGACAGGCAGAGACAGGGACAGACAAAGACAGAGACAGACAGGGACAGAGTCAGTCACAGACACAGACAGAGACAGAGACAGAGACGGAGGCAGACAGAGACAGAGACAGACAGTGACACACAGAGACAGAGACAGCGACAGACAGAGACAGAGGCAGAGACAGAGACAGAGAAAGAGACAGAGGCAGAGACAGAGACAGAGACAGAGACAGAGGCAGAGACAGATACAGAGACAGAAACGGACAGAGATAGAGACAGAGACAGAGACAGAGACAGCGACAGAGACAGGGACAGGGACAGAGTCAGAGACAGAGACAGAGACAGAGAGAGACAGACAGAGACAGACGGAGACAGACAGAGACAGACAGAGACAGACAGAGACAGACAGAGACAGACAGAGACAGAGACAGGCAGAGACAGACAGAGACAGACAGAGACGGACAGATACAGAGACAAAGAGAGACAGTGGCAGACAGAGACAGACAGGGTCATAGACAGACAGAGACAGAGACAGACAGAGACAGTGACAGAGAGAGATAGGCAGAGACACAGACAGACAGAGACAGACAGAGACAGAGTCAGTCAGAGACTGAAACAGACACAGAGTCAGTCAGAGACAGAGACAGAGACAGAGACAGAGACAGAGACAGGCAGACGCAGACAGAGACAGAGACAGAGACGGAGTCAGTCAGAGACAGAGACAGAGGCAGAAGTGACAGTGACACACAGAGACAGACAGCGACAGAGACTGAGACAGAGACCGACAGCGACGGACAGAGACAGAGACACACAGAGACACACACAGACAGAGACAGGCAGAGACAGAGACAGCGACAGACAGAGACAGATAGAGGCAGTGACAGAGACAGAGACAGAGACAGGGACAGAGACAGAGACAGAGACAGAGACAGAGACAGAGACTGAGACAGAGACAGAGACGGAGACGGAGACAGAGACAGAGACAGAGACAGAGAGAGAGACAGA